>NW_022631084.1:6496279-6771422 GCF_010015895.1 Lontra canadensis | reverse complement strand
GGAGAAGATATTTGCAAACGACATATCAGATAAAGGGCTAGTGTCCAAAATCTATAAAGAACTTAGCAAACTCAACACCCAAAGAACAAATAATCCAATCAAGAAATGAGCAGAAGACATGAACAGACATTTCTGCAAAGAAGACATCCAGATGGCCAACAGACTCATGAAAAAGTGCTCAACCTCACTCGGCATCAGGGAAATACAAATCAAAACCACAATGAGATACCACCTCATACCAGTCAGAATGGCTAAAATTAACAAGTCAGGAAATGACAGATGCTGGCGAGGATGCGGAGAAAGGGGAACCCTCCTACACTGTTGGTGGGAAGGCAAGCTGGTGCAACCACACTGGGAAACCTCTTGGAGGTTCCTCAAAATGTTGAAAATAGAACTACCCAAGACCCAGCAATTGCACTACTGGGTATTTACCCTAAAGATACAAACATAGTGATCCGAAGGGGCACATGCACCCGAATGTTTATAGCAGCAATGTCTACAATAGCCAAACTATGGAAAGAACCTAGATGTCCATCAACAGATGAATGGATAAAGAAGATGTGGTATATATACACAATGGAATACTATGCAGCCATCAAAAGAAATGAAATCTTGCCATTTGTGATGACGTGGATGGAGCTAGAGGGTATCATGCTTAGGGAAATAAGTCAATCGGAGAAAGACAACTATCATATGATCTCCCTGATACGAGAAGTGGAGATGCAACATGGGGGGTTAAGGGGGTAGGAGAAGAGTAAATGAAACAAGATGGGATTGGGAGGGAGACAAACCATAAGTGACTCTTAATCTCACAAAACAAACTGAGGGTTGCTGGGTGCAGGAGGGATGGGAGAAGGGTGGTGGGGTTATGGACATTGGGGAGGGTATGTGCTATGGTGAGTGCTGTGAAGTGAGTAAACCTGGTGATTCACAGACCTGTACCCCTGGGGATAAAAATATATTATATGTTTATAAAAAAATAATTAAAAAATAAGTTAAAAAAAAAAGAAGTGAATGAAAGCATTGTGAGATGTAGCTAAAATTATATTCACAGGAAAATGTATATATTTAAGTGGCTTAATTGGGTGAAATAAAGATCCATATGATGTCTTGTGTAAATTGAGACCTAACTTCAAAATATATAGGGCGAATATTTGAATGAATGGATAAATAAATATTAAATAAATGACCTAGCCATACCTCCCTTATATAGTCATTGATAAAGAGCACTTGCTGGGAACCTGAAAACCTGATTCTAGATCTAACTTACTGATAACTTAGGTTGTATGACCTTGAATGTGTTACCTCTATGTATCTCAGAATCTATATCTGTAAAGTATTGTTGAATAGATGACCTTCAAGGTCTTTATGAATATAAGCACCTATACTCCTTAATGTCTTTCTGAATATTGCTGTTAATGGTTTAATAAAATGTGCCTTTTGAATGCTTTGACAATGGTGTCACCTGACATAAAATGAAACAATCTCTGTTTGTGAGTATGTGTTTATGTATATGTAAATGCATGTTTCTGACATTGGTCAGTGAAGAGATTTTAGACTCCATTTGTCAAAAAGCTAATCACAGGTTAAACTAAATTCTGAAAAAAACCAGCATTTTTAATTTCTATGACTCAAAATATAACTATGATCTGAGAGTGATCTATACCTCAAGAATGCGAAACATTCCCTCCAGCACCCATTCAGATAATCCAAAGCTACCAAGACATGTGTTCTCTCAATATGACAAAACAATCAAATCCATTTCTGATGTCATCCATATCACTTTTCTGGGTTTTCAATCTGTTTAGAGAGATACCACTACTTGGTAAATCAGATCACCTAATCTAATCTAATCTTTCTCTGCTGTCTCTAATCATTAGTAAGCACTTTAGATGACCTCAACCCATTTTTCTTCAGTTCACTTTAGCCATGGGCATAGTAGTATTTTTTCTCCAACATGGGGCAAATGCTTCCCAGTGATTCTCAATCCCCCTAGCTGTTTCCTGTGCAAACTAGCTCTGGTTAACAAACATTTTGCTTCATGGCCAGAATTAGTTCCTCCTTCCTGTGAAGGAAGGCCACACCATCTACCTTTACCCTGATTTCTGTGTATTCTCAACTGCACCTCAAATCCTCACTGCCATTATCACCACTTCCTGTCTTTTCTTTTTTCTGAGGAAGTGGGGAAGAGGATATGAGGAAAATCAAAACAGTTTATTGACAATTACTATTGCAGAAGGACTTTGAACAATCTGAATTCTTCATCACAAGTACCAGAAATCACCTCTGTGTTAAAATATGGAACTCTTCTTCATCATTTTATGGCTATAATATTTGTATTATTAACATTTAAATATTATATTAAACTAAATAAAATAGATAAAATAAACTTAAAATCTGACTTCATTATGGCCATTCTTATTTCTGTTAAACCCAATGAGTTTATTACATTAGATATATATATCAATCAAGTATAATTATGTAATTATTTCAAGAATCATTAGTACAAATAAAATTTAAACACTGTTCGAGTCAAACTTTACCAATATCTTAAAGATGTAGAACATTTTACTAAGATATGAAGAATGTTGAATCATCATCTTTTAGTTTGCTAATAATAAAGTAATTATCTTGTAGTGGATAATTTAATTAGTGCTTACTTTTTCCATATCTAGCAGTGGTATTCACTGACTTAATTATATGAAGAAAACTATAAAAGTAATGCCACAAAAGAAGAAAAGCCACTAGGCTATATTAGAAAAATATTTTTAAATATATATATTTTTATATATATAATCAAACCTAAATTAGTTTTGCCAGGATGCACAAATAAAAGTTAATGTTGTTGGTGATATTTTATTATAGATAGGCTATTCAAGAAAATGTCAGCTCTATGTTATTTTTCTGGTTGAAGATGACATTTATGGCAGTTTCATTCATTCATCCAGCAAACATTTATTGAATGACTTCCTGAATGTGTTAGAAATACACTAGGTCAATGTATTTCAAAGCCTTTTAGCAGTGAAACCATTACTACAAATCTTTATATAACACAAATAAAATTGGAGCTAAAAACCAAGACAGCTAGCCCCCAGCAGAATGTTTGTAGAAACTCTAAGACTCCAAAGAACACAGTTTAATAACCAACGAACTTGATGTATAAAGACAGAAAGGATCTGGTCTCTGACTTTCAGGACCCATCTACTAAAGAATAATATTAATATAATCTACTAAGCTACTCATTTATTTATTTAACAAAGGATTTGAGTACCCCTACTATAAGTCAAATATCATTCTAGTTCTGAGAACATAGTAGTAAACAAAACAAAGCCATGACATTTATATTGCAGCAGATGATGGAGGACAAAAATAAGCAAACAATTGATTACTACATTAAAAATAATAACTGTGATGAAGAAAATTAAAGCAAAACAAAATGAAGTAGGTTCTACTTTACATAAATTGCTGAAGTGAACTTTGAACAATAGTTTGTATAGAACCATTTGCAGGTTAGTGGGAAGAACGATCCAGGTGGAGGAAACAGCAAGGGCAAAGCTTCTGAGACGGGAGTTTAGATGCCAAGGTCAATGAAGAGAAAGAATGTCAATGAAGGCAGAGTTATAGAGTGCAAAAAGAGTGGTAGGAAACCAGGTCAGAAAAAGCCAATGGCTGGATCATGCAAGATTGTAAAGGCATCGGTAAGTATGGGCACCCCCCACCTTCCAAACTACTCTGTCTCTTTCTCTCTCTCTCCTTCTCTCTTTTAAATCAAGACTGAATATATTTAGATAGAAAAGTATAAAAATAGTAATAGTTTACATTTTATGCTAAATATGATGGGAACTCATTAGAGTGTTGAGAGCAAGAACGTCACATGATCTGATATACCAAGTACTTTCTGTGATTATCTCAGTTAATGCTCTAAACGACCCTAGATGTAGATAAGGGGAAGATAGATGTAGATAAGGGAAGAGTAATTAGCCAAGAGACACATTATACTAAAAGTTAAACTAAGGGTTCAAACCCAGAGTCCAACCTCTGAATCCCTCTGTAACCCAAAGGAGGACAACTTAACTATTAAATATACTATGCTAAATGTACATTCACTATTCATTGGGAGGAAATACAGCACATTGCCCTTGAGATTTCAGGTAAAAATGCTTCCTAAAGTAGTTGACATTTTATGTCAGCCATAGAGGATGAGTAGGGATTCTTCAGGAAGACGAAGAAGAAGGCATTTTGAGTAGAGGTTGTAGGGTGAATAAAATCATGGAAGTGTGAAGCAGTATGATGCTTTTAAGAATTATATCATTATTCAGGGCACCTGGGTGGCTCAGTTGGTTAAGTGTCTGACTCTTGATTTCAGCTCAGGTCAAGATCTCAGGGTCCTGAGGGACTGAGCACTGAGTTGGGCTCAGTGCTCAGCATGAAGTCTTCTTGTCTCTCTCCCTACCCCTCTGCTCCTCCCTGCATTGGTTCTCTCTCTCTCTCTCTCTCTCTCTCTCAGATAAATAGAAAAATAAAATCTTAAAAGAATTACATCATTAGGGGCGCCTGGGTGGCTCAGTGGGTTAAGCCTCTGCCTTCGGCTCAGGTCATGATCTCAGGGTCCTGGGATCAAGCCCCACGTCGGGCTCTCTGCTCAGCGGGGAGCCTCCTCCCCCCCTCTCTCTGCCTGCCTCTCTGCCTACTTGTGATCTCTGTCTGTCAAATAAATAAATAAAATCTTAAAAAAAAAAAAAAAAGAATTACATCATTATTGTGTGTGGCCTGAACATGAGTTCTAAAGCAGGGCCACGAAGAGAAATGAAACAAGAACAGGCTAGCTCAGGGGAGCACATCATGCTCTCACATGGTATTTTGGATTAAACTGCAAGAAATAGAAGCCACTGAGGAGTTTCAGGAAAGGGAGTATCATGAGCAGGTAAATATTTTTGGAAAGATCCCTCTGATCTGACCATAGTGCAGATGGTTTGATGGGGATGGGATATTGTTGCAGGAAAAAAATAGCATTGAGTGTTACTGCCATAGGTCACATGAGAAATAAAGAGAACCTGAGTATAGGCAGTAGGAGATGAGGACATGTTATAGAATGAAAAGGGCTTGATTACTAACTGGCTATTGTTAGAGATATGAAGAAAGTAAGAATAGGGTCACCTGAGTGGGACAATTGGTTAAGCATCTGACTCTTGGTTTTGGCTCAAGTCATGATCTCAAGGTCATGAAAATGAGCCCCATGTCAGTCTCCATGCTCAGTGCAGAGTCCGCTTGACATACTCTCTCCCTCTCCCTTTGCCCTTCCCACTTGTGCTCTCTCTCTATCAAATAAATAAATAAATCTTTTTTAAAAAGTTAAAAAAGAAAGTAGAATGACTTTAGGCATACCACTTAATCACTTTGATCCTCAATTTCTCACATAAAATGGAAATAATCATCATAATACTTATTGCACAGTATTGTATAAAAATTAAATTAATAACAACTACTATTTTTGAGGGGCCATCACATGTTAGACTAGACCTGGTATACATATTATCTTGGTGATATCAATACCCAAGATAATTACTACCAGATGAGAAGTGAATTTGCAAGGGAAGGGAGAGGATAACCTTACTTTCCCTGGAAAGCCTGGAGATCCCTGTGGAAAATATTCGGGGTGATAGGATAATACATGGATCGGGACCATAGCTGACTGAAGGTTCAAAGCCATGAGATTAAAACCCTGCGGATGACCATTGCTTTGGTATAGACATAAGAGGCTAACAAGGAATGGTCAGAAAAGTAGAAAGAATATCAGGAGAAAAAGATATCCCAGAAACTAAGAGCAGAGAGTTTGAGTAATAGAGAGAGCCCACAGTGAAAATACCAGAGACACTCATCCAATGAGACCTGGTGAAAAGAAGTGAACGCATAATTCGGGGACACTGTAGAGCAAACAGTAGCTGAAGAAGTAAAGGCAGAAGCTTGTAAATGAGTCTTGTAAAGAAGATGCCTGTGAGGAAAAACAATAAGATAAAAGTGTATCTAAAGCGAGTCACAGGGTTGAGGAAGAGTTTTGTAAAATTCAAAAAACTTGAGCTTGTTACAGGTAGTGGGGAATGAGCCAGCTGAGGAATGGAGTGAAAAGTACAGGCAAGAGAGAGAGAAAAAAACTTTGGCACATGATCTGGGTCATGTGGAGGAGAAGGAAAATGCTGGAATCAGAAGAAGACAGATGGAAGGTAAGTCTTGAAAGGAAGAAGAGATATGTTTCCTGAGGCTGGGTATAACTAAGAAAAGCCACAAACATTATCCATACTGTTTACTTCCCCAGAGAAAATGCTGGACATGTGCATGCTGTGTTATTTGCAATGTTGAGATAACACACGTTTGTTAATAATGTAAGCTAATGAAAGGCAGAGGAGAGAGAACAGGCTTTGAAGTCAGTTAGATATGAAGTCATATGCGGGCCTTTCTACTTTCTTGGTTTTATGGTTACATGAGCCTCCATTTCTTCATCTAGAAAATGGAAATACTATTTATTTTATAGGACTGCTGTGCCAGTTACTGCAATATGAGAGTATCTAGACTAACATATGGTGGGTACTCCGTAAATAAATGGCGTTTAATGCTATTTTAACCATCACAACAACCCCATGAGCTAAGGACACATGGGGAACTGAAGCACAGAGAGCTGAAGTGACCTAACTGGGTTCATTCATTCATTTGGTTGAGCAGTGTTTCTCAACTTTTTTCCCCCCCAGTATCACCCACTAAGAAGCCTATATAGGCAATTTTTGCCTGATTGGTTACTCCACCCCTGTGAAATTTTAACATCACAAATATACTATATGTCTCGTTATTAAGGAGAATTGACTTTAGGAGGATCACAATCCATGGGAATATCAATATTTTTTGTCCACCAAGAATCATTTTTTTCTCCCTTGAAAACCATATTGCCTCAATTGAGAAAGCGTGCTTTAGAACTACTGATTTTAAACACTGTGCCATTTATTTTAATCAATCTATAGACTAAAGCAGAATTTCTCAACTTCAACACTACTGACCTTTTGGGTTCAATAATTCTTTATTGTGGCAGGTGTGTTCTGTAGGCTATTCAGCATCATCCCTAGCCACTACCCTAGAGGCTAGTAGCACCCGCCTCCAGTCATGGCAACAAAGATGTCTCTAGACATGGCCAAATGTCCCCTTTGGGGGATAAGGGGAGCAAATTCTCCTTAATTCAGAGTTGTAGAATTTTAAAAGTGGACATAAGAGAATTAAATTATTTTTCCAAGGATACAGGAAAATAAGAAAACTTTCCTCTATAAACTAGTAGTTTTTCCATTACCCAAAAATGTCCTCAAAAAGAAAACTATACAGTTCATAGCAAATGTTACAGAGAAATGATTTTTTTAGCAAATCTTTTTCTGAAAAGCTAATGATCTTCAATTTTATAATTCAGTACAAACTAATCACCTGTCTTCTCTCATAAATTGAATTCTGAATGTCTGACCTGGCTTTTCTTTACAAGGTTCTGTAACAATAAATAATACTGAATGTTTTTAACATGGTCCTCCCTCTGTATTTATGTCTTTAAAGTCATCTATGTAAAATTTCCAGGATTTAAATAGTCTAAATATAAACAAAAATCATACATTAGATTCACAGAGAGAAAATTGTAAAAACAGTGAGAATTTACAGTAGCTATAATATGTAAAAAAAAAAAAAGCAAATCTAGGAAGAGTTAATGATTACTCTGCTGTGCATTATGTGGTAGATACTTTCATGATTTTCTTTAAAGATTCTATTTACTTATTTGACAGACAGAGATCACAAGTAGGCAGAGAAGCAGGCAGAGAGAGAGGGAAGCAGGCTCCCTGCTGAGCAGAGAGCCCAATGTGGGGCTAGATCCCAGGACCCCGAGATCATGACCTGAGCCAAAGTCAGAGGCTTAACCCACTGAGCCACCCAGGCGCCCCTTATGATGTTTTTAAACTGTTCTTGCTCTGTAGTTAGCTATTATGTCCACTTCACAGATGGGAAATCAGCTCAGAAAAGCTAAATAAATTTCCTAGAACTTGTCACACAACCAGTGGCAGGATCTTGATTAAATTCACCCTTATCCAGCACCAAAATTTCTGCTCAGTCTACACCAGACTTTTAGATATAGTTTTCCTCTTAAATAAAAATCCTTCCCTTCCTTTTTCTTCACTCTAATACATTCCACAGAAGAAGATGGGAAATAATTTCATCTTACTGATAAAGGATGTTTTGAAAAGCTTAGGTTTCCTTTCAACATGAGGGATGCTACGTTATTGATGCTTTGCTAAGATCAGTCTTATGTTAAAGCTACTAAACAAATGAAAGGCAAAGACCAACCTTAACTTACATCCAGCAACAATGAATCCAGGACAGTTTTTGTTTTTATTTTCCCCTATCACTTGATATTTTAATACTAAAGCAAAACAGGGACTATGTCTTTTATATAAGTTTACAAATCCAAAGAATCTTCAAAACCAGCACTATGATGCATATTTTATTTAAGCAATAGACAAAGACGCATTGTATAGTTAATATGTGCCCACACTTGAGAGGAGTTTAAGCCCATCCCCAACTCTTCAACAATTAATAGCGCAAAATTGACCAATAATCATCTCTTCCTGAATCTAAAATGAAAGAAACAATTTGGGGCGCCTGGGTGGCTCAGTGGGTTAAAGCCTCTGCCTTCGGCTCAGGTCATGATCCCAGGGTCCTGGGATTGAGCCCCACATTGGGCTCTCTGCTCAGCGGGGAGCCTGTTTCACCCTCTCTCTCTCTCTGCCTGCCTCTCTGCCTACTTGTGATCTCTGTCAAATAAATAAATAAATAATCTTTAAAAAAAATTATAAAAAAAAAAAAAGAAACAATTTTTAGCAAACTACCAAACTCAAAGGCCTTCATAAGCTAGGTGGTGCCTGAAGAAAACTGGCAAGTCACAGATTTTTAAGACATTCATGTATGTTTCCTTTAAACAGTATGAGGCAGGGCTGAAGGTTTGGATCTTCGGGTTAAGCTTGGCAAGTTCTCTGGATTAGTTATACAGATCTCTTCCAAGTTTGTCCTTCTATGATTTGAGACTTTTGCCCTTAAAAAGCTTATGTTTCAACTGCACAGATATAATCTTAAACATATCATATTACACTTAAGATAATATACACTTACAAGTCTGAATTATATGGTATTAACTATTTAATCTAAAGCCTTTCTAATCACAATATTTTGACTCCTGGGACCAAAAGGATGTTAGAAACATCCCACCCCAAAACTGCTAAGTCAGAATCTACATTGTAATATGATCCCCAGGTGATTAAAATACACATTAAAGCTTGAGAAGCCAGGTCGAAAATAGTGTTGCCCTAAGGTTGGATCACCTACAACAGAATCACCCTAGTGGAACACTTACTATGCAGATACCTGGGCCTGCTTCAGACTCACCAAATGAGAATCTCTGAATAGGAAACCAGCAATCATCATTATTAATCATCAGCCCAGGTGATGCTCATACATTATAAAAGCTGAGAACCGCCCTTGCTCACCATGATTCAAAGAGCGGAGAGTTAGACCTTGGTGAGTTACAGACAGCAAAAGAGAAGGCTAGGAGTTTTAAAACAGAATATTGAATTTAGAATACTGCTTTCAAAGTTCAAGAGAGCTGTGGCAAATTAGAGCTAATTATCAACAACAAGCAATTAAGCACAGGTTAGCTACAGGGGAAGATGGTTGGCTGGATCACTTGGATGCAGTTTTTCCCAGAAGTTAACAAAAAAGGACTCCTAGGGGAGCTATAAATGGCAGTTTTTCAACACGAGACCTGAAAGATAGGGCCACTGAAGGAAACCTCCAAGTGACCAGAACTATATTTCTCTCCCTGCCTAAGGCACTCACCAATTATGTGCACTGTAAATTCAAGTTGGCCTCTGATAGAAAGGAAGGCACAAGGGTTGAGGAATGCCTCTCTGCGTTCCTGGCTTATTAGAAAGGAACAAGTTCTCACAAAAAGTTGTAAGCAACAACCCGCAAACAAAGTAGGAAAGAAAAAGATTCTAAGAAGGTGGTATGGAAGAAAAACTGGTGTCAAAATTCTGGGCAGCAGAAGAATAAGACAAAGAGGAATTCTACATGCTTATTACTCACAGTATAGTCCATGAACCAAGAGTACCAGCTTCCTCTGGGAGCTTATTAGGAATGCAGACTCTTAGGCTCCCATTAACTCCCTGGGAGGGAATCTTAATGAGACCCTCAGGTGATTTGGATTCACACTAAGTTTTGGGAACCACTGACCCATATTAGTGGTTCTTAAAATTGCCTACACATTAAAATCACCTGAGAGGCTTTTTAAAACTTGGGACATCCAAAATTCTGTACTCCAAAGTCACTGGGAATGAATACCAGGCTTCAGCATTTTTTTAAAGTTCTCTGTGTGTGGCCAAGGTTGAAGACTATTGTTTTGTATCCTTGGAGTTTTGAAGTCACATTATAGGTATAAGACACTGGCTTTTTTCAAGGAAGGTAGCCACTGACCTTTTGATGAAGCTATAGCATTTTATAATGTCACAGAACTTCAAGGTGCTAGAAGATGAACAGAATTCTGGGCGATGATTTACTAAATTACTGCTAAATACAGGAAAGTCACCATATGTTGATACATATTTGACAGCTAATAGAGAGGTTTGTTCTCTTCCTGCCCAAATGTACGTAATCCATCAGATGCTCATCAATTTAGGTAATCCCCTGAGAATAAGGGGAAAAGCCTAAAGAAAACTAAAATGCTCCTCTAATGGCTTAAGTATTTGTGAGAACAAGTGGTATTTGCATCTGTTCTTCTAGTTAAAGGTCATGACATTATAAGAGGACTGAGGATTTGAGATGTGAGTGTGTTTTAATAATCAGATAATCTGAGTCTAAGGTGAAAGGTCTTTGCTCAAATCCACAACACACATGTTTTTTCTACTTGTGCAATGAACATACACTGACATTTTCACATGCTGAAAACATCTTTTAAAGATGTGAATTCTTATGGTGTATCTAGTATCTTTAGTAAAAGCAACTAAAAATTCAAAGACATCAGATCATAAAATAGATATTCAATAAGAGTCTTTGAACTAAAATGTGGAAGAGAAGTGATAAAATTCTCAAATAAAACTATACAATTGAATGTTTTGAAAAGCACCTTATATAGGCTATAAAGAACAATGTGGAGGAGGAACTCATCCATTCTCAGACACAAATAACTGGGAAGGTGGTCAGGTGTGACCCTTAAAACTAAAAACAAGAGAATGAAAATGTACAGAATGTGAATAATCAATGAAATCAAATTGAAAACATAACACTGTTAGTAAAACTCTCACTGGTTTCTCTACCGCATTGGAGGACTCATGACTCAGTACAGCACTAAAAAAGAGGGCACCTTGTACATAATGTTGTGTGACATGTAGAAGATTGTTACTGAAATCTGCAAATCTGAGTGTAGAGTGTGGAGACAGCACATGGATAAGAAGAAGAAGAGAAACAGAAGAGAGCTTAGTACATAAAGACTGGGTTAGAATCAATCATTTATAATACTATACAACAAAAAATGTATTGCATAATTATGTATCAGACACTACATTGTGCAATGAGGCTACAGACAGTTGAAGATGGATAGCCAAGGCTTTGTGTCAATAGTGCTTTCCTAATAGTGAAGAGGGAATTAACTCAGATGTGATGCCAAGTAGAAAAAGCCTTCAACTAGCTGGATGCTCTCATCCAACTAAACGTAGAAGATCTGATAAATGCTTTACTTGCCTAGCCTGACAACTTAATCTCTCAGGAAGTTAAAAACCAAGAAGTACCCTACTCAATATCATTCTGATTCAATGGGTGGCTAAAGAAATTGTTGAGACCTTGGGAGAAAATGATCACACCATTGTGCAGGATTTGAGTAGGGTATCACACCTATGACACTTACAAGACCCAAAATTCAGGAGACTAAAATTTATAGATCTCGGAGGAAAAGTAAGGAAAAATTATAAAAAGGAGGAATCAAGATTTTCTAGACTAAATCCCTCATAATTTCCTGTGTGATAGCAGTGAGAGGAGTGCCTTTTGTATTCATAATAAGCCCCTTTCAATGATAGCAGACTTTATGCTAATTAGGTGACTCTTGGAGTTGGGGGCTAGGCTGCCAGAGTAACCAACCATGTGATTAGAGGGATGGAACTTTTAGCCTGACTGTTGACCTCAGGGGAGGAGAGAGGAAATGGAGATTGAGTTCACACATCAATGGCCAATGATTTAATCAATCTTGCCTACATAATGAAACCTCTAGAACACCCTAACCACAGGGGTTTAGAGAGCTTCCAAGCTGATAAAAACATGGAGTGCTGGGAGGGTGGCGTGTCTCCAGAGGGTATGGAAGCTATGCACCCTTTCCCATATATGCTACCCAATGCATCTCTTCCATTTGGCTGTCCCTGGGTTGTATTCTTTGTAATAAACTGGTAATAGTAAGTAAATCACTTTTCTGAGTTTTGTGAGCTCTACTTGTAGGTTATCAAACCCAAGAAGGGGATCGTTGGAATCCCCAGATTATAACAGGTCAGGCAGAAGTACAGGATTTGAGATTGCATCAGAAGTAGAAGCAGCCTTGTGAAATTGAGCCCTTAATCAGAAAAGTCCGCACTAACTCCAGATAGTGCCAGAAATGAATTGTATGCTACCCAGTGGGTGTTCAGAGAGTTAATGAATTGGTTCATGAGGAGAACCACCCACTAAATGTGTGGGTGTCAGAATTGCTGTGGACATAGAAAAAGTGTTTTTCTTTTTACTATTGTACATGATAAAAATTCTAGAGAGCTCACCATCCTCAAATCCTCTCTCCTCCAGAAACTGCATACTTATGTTTCCCTGAATATGCTCTGGTTTTAATTCTACTCTCTTAGCAAAAGAAAAATTAGAATCTATCATATTTCACTAGATGAACTTTCATCCAAATTGATAACAACCTGTTTTAAGGAGATTATTTTTAATTATCCATACTTTGAGTAACCTACACAAGAGCCAATCTTACTTTTTTTTCTCAATAGACTTTTAAATGCACTTTAGAAAATATTTTGGGAAATAGCTATACTTAAAAGTTACCATAAGAGATAGATGAAACCTGGCATTTTAAATTCAGTACAATTGAAATGCAAAAATAGATTGACCTTATATTAATTTCTAAAAGTAGACTAGGCAGTAAGATTTTACAGCTTTCATTTGAAAGGAATAATACATTGAGTTGTCATTCCTCAAACTTATTCACTCAGCTGTTCATGGCCATTCATATGATTTAGCAATACATAGTGAGCCAACTAAATTTTAATATACTTTAAAGTATGACACTTCATATTCAGAGTAAAATAGCATATTTCATCCAAGTTTAATAGTAAAAGGTTAAACATATATATATATATATATTTTTTTTTTTTTTCTCTGAAACATGTTGAAGTCTTCTCCTAGTAGTGGGAAGTGAAATATCAAATTTTACACTCTTTAAACCAATTCCAGAAATGTAGATCATTTAGAATTGATTACCCCCTGTTATGAAATGGTAAATGGTATTTTGTTATAGTAGTGTCTAGAAACATTTGGAAAATCTTCCCATCTTACTTCTAACCATGCATTTAAAAATCCCCAAAATGATCAATCTAAACTACAAAAACATTAAGTTGACCAATTTTTGTTTTAAACAAAACATATTGAGTTTACATTAATAATTGTTTTGTCTGGCAGGTAAATATTGAGTAACTTTAATTCTTTCCCTGTTACTGTCAAGGGGAAAATGTATATTATAGGGGAGGAAATTTTTTTCTTTATCCTTCTTGGCTTTCTTGGCTGGTCTACTAATTAAATTGACATGTGATAGATTAACAGGAGAAAAACAAAGTTATTTACACACATATAGAAGCCCCATAAAATAGGAGACCCACTGGCAATCAAGCAGTGACATTTATACGCCATCCTGAACTAAGAAGGGGTCTGAGATTTCAAAAGGAAGGAAGACATTTCACAGGAAAATGGGAAGAACAAATGTTTGGTAAGTAAATGTTTGCCATGTCATACAGAGATAATGAGACATAGGGAGAAATTTGATCTCCAAGCCCTCCTGAGCTTCTCCCCAGTCTATCACCACGTAGCCGATTTCCTTGGAGTCACCCCTGGGGATAGCTCTCTTCCTGGACCAGGCCTTGGATCTAAAATCTTTGAGGCAGGTAAGGGGAAGGTAAAAGCTATTCCTGAGTTTTTTGGGCCTTGATTGAGTTCAGCTCGAAGTAATCCACATACCAAAATATCACGTTTTGGGGAGGCTTTTTCTGAACCCTTTCAATATGAATGTAAAAGAATTTTCCTAGAAAAAATAAGATCCTCAAAAATATGTAAAATAGCAGGTAGAAAAAAGCATAATATCCTACACATAGTTTAACTTTCATGTGGATTATTGTTCTTTTCAAATCTGTACTATGAACTCTTATTCACAACAAATCATGTATATTAAATAAAAATCTTTTAATCCCAAGCCCCAAGTGACACTTTAAAAGACGTGTTAAGAACAAAATTAATTAATCCACATGTATCCCACCTTTAGACTTATTTAGACCAATAGTGGATAATTTAAAGGGACAAATCAAATAAATTTTGACAAGGACTTTTTTTCAGATTAAATAAATATTAAGCCAGAAACGTTTATTAGCTTCCTCAAAAACAAAATAAAAAAACAGACACACATGCACACACTATTCCATTCTTCTTCAAACCTGGACTTTTTTCTTTTTTTTAAATGATTTAATTTTTCTCCTTTGCTAGGTGTGGCTACAAATACTTCCCTCTTAACCCCTCTATAAGAAAAAGAGCAGTGACAGAACAATTAAGTATGGTTACAGGTGCCTAATCAGAATGACTGGGGGAAGTTGGTAAATGAGAGATTTGCCATGTAACTTACACCCACAACACACTTGCTACTTAGCTTTAACCAATTGTTCCTAGTAGGGACCGGGGAGTAATGTCAAATCCTCTGAATAAATAAATAAATAAATAATCCCAATTTATATGTGAATTCTTCTGAATTTTAAATGCTTGCAATTAGAGAAGTCATGGACCCTTCGCCTTCTGGCCAAACGATAGAAGTATACTATCTGGTTCCTTTGTGGCTATATGGGGCCATGTGACCAGTTCTGCTCTATGATTTGTAAGCCAGATTTTAATTGTGGGCGTATGACCTTCTAAAGCTCTTTCCTCTCTGCAATAGCAATTAATAACATCCCAGATAGTGGCTGCTTTATCAAGGGAGGCCCAGAGTGAAGGCAATTCAGTGCAACTGTCCTCCCATGATATATGTGCTACATGAGTGAGAGATAAAATTTTGTTAAACTACTCACTCAGGCCTGTGTGTGTGTGTGTGTGTGTGTGTATTATTGTGATTGCTATAAAAAGCTTATACTGGCTGAGATTGTCACTAACTCAATTAAAAACACAAGTAGAGCAGTATGTGGACTAACCCAAATCCACACACCAATGTGGGCCAGGATTCACCAAAAGACCATCAGTGTTCAGTCTAAAACACACTGAATGTACTTAATAAGAGAGTGCATGTGATTTGGGTTCACTAAACAAAAAAATATCAGATTGCTACATAGAATATACGACCCTGGAATTAACTAGATAAGAAAGAGGGGAAAGAGGAAGAGAAGGGAGGCAAAGACAGATGTGAGGAAGAGAGAGGAGGAGGGAGAAGAGGAAAACAACAAGAAACAGAATGAAAAGCAGACAAAATAAAAAATTGATTGGGGGGTGCCTGGGTGGCTCAGTGGATTAAGCCTCTGCCTTCAGCTCAGGTCATGATCTCAGGGTCCTGGGATCAAGCCCCGTATCGTATCGGGCTCTCTGCTCAGCAGGGAGCCTGCTTCTCCCTCTCTCTGCCTGCCTCTCTGCCTACTTGAGATCTCTGTCTGTCAAATAAATAAATAAAATCTTTTAAAAAAATTGATTAGAATGACTAGACCTGATTAGTATTCTGTAACGGTCAAGTCTGTTCAGAAGCCCACACGGGAACCATATGACTTTCTACAACTCCCCTTACCAAATATACATAGGGCCTTTCTGAAGCCTTCTTGCTCCCTTTATCGCCCAAGTTTTAAACCTTTCCACCCCTCCTTTCCTCCACAAATTTCTAGGTCTCAGTTCCCCTCTAGGAGAACTGGCCAGCTCTTCACAATACTTTTACACCGTTTAGAGTACTTATAGCTGTTAATATATTGTTCCTCTTTACCACCGTATTTTCATCTTTCAAACACAGCCTGTGTGTATAAACTCTAAGCTTGGAGAAGTACAAGTACATAGCTTGGTAGCTGAAGGTACAGATTCTAGATTCAGCCTACCTGAGTTCCAATACTTACAGTGTATAGCCTTGGGAAAATAATATTTTGCTACTTTGCTTCCATTCTCCCATCTGCAAATTAATGATAATAAGAGCATCTATCTCACTGAGTTCTCTTAAGTATTTAGAATAGTGTCTGACATAGAGTAAGTGCCATATAAATGTCTGTCAAATAAATGAATAAATAAGATATATGTTCAGTCTAAAATATTAGGGAATATTAGACTTCAGATTACTGTGAAATATGGCTGGGAAAAGGGGGAATGGAGTAACTTTCAACATCCTTCAAGTCCCATGGTATACTACTTACATGCCTGTTAATCAACCTATTCTTTATTTTCAACAATAAGAGTCAGAGCTGTTGTTTCATCTAAATGAATATTCCTATATCAAGCTTCCATCATTGGTGGTAAGAACTAAATCATTGACAGCCATTTCCATTTTGATACAACAGTCAGGAAGTAGTATTTAACAATAACACATAAAAAGACAGAGAAAACCTACTCAGAAGCTAAACAAAACATCTCTCGCTATTGTCCATATACTGGAAAAGATGTAACGCAGCCCTCTGAGAGCCTCGCCTCTTTGCTTAAACCCCAGTGCAAAGGAAAACCATTGTCATTTCAATAAGTTTCTGCTCTTAACTTAGAAGATGATTTGGTCTTTCAGTTTATTTCCTTTTATATAGCAAATCATAAAATTTAAGGGATGCCTTCCATCAAAAGACGCCTTTCTCATAAAACATCTTTCCCAGTGTGCTCTGTATTCACATGTTATGCCATAAAAATCAAGTATGTGTTGACTCTTTCTATAGCCTGAGTTGTATTTACAGACTTCCACTTAACAATCACCAACAAAACAGAAGAAGCCATTGCTTCTCTGCCCCTCACCCTTCCTCAATTCCCACTGGCTTTGTGGTGTGCTTGTTGTGGTTCTCCCACTGTGATAATGACAAGGAGTGGTTCACAAGCCTATGCAATCAATCTGTGCTTCTGAATCCTTACTTCCCTCCTAACATTTAACTCTTCCTCCAGCAAAGGATGGAAAGATGTACAAACAGAACTTAAAGGAATGTTTGATGTCTTCAACAGATTTGGAAAACAGATTCTGTTTGATTTTTCTAAGTTTAAGACTAGCCGGGTGGTAATCTCAAGAAACATATTTACAAGTAATGAAGGAAACAATTCTGAAACAACCTGTGGAAGTTTTCAGAATTGGGAATTAATTCAGATGTTCAAAAAGGAAATCTCTGAAGCAAATTATAAACCAGCCATTCAGCATATTACACTTAATGCAGATATCTCCCGTACCCATCTGTGAGTCTCATTTATCTCCCGGAATAAACAAAGTCTCATTATGAAAGTTACTCTTTTATATCTTCTGCTTTCATTTTCCCCAGACTTGGCCTTATTGGCAATGTCTGAGAGAATTGATAGGCTTGAAAACTTATCTTTCTTTGAAATTGTATATTTAAAGCTGAAAACAATTCTGTGGGGTAACTACTTCTAATCCCTACAATAGTTATCTCTCTTTGCTTTATGAAATAGATTTTCAGTTTTCAGGTGAAACCTTTACAAATGTCTTTAAACCATAAACTTCTCAGAGACCAAAGCATGAGAAATATAGCTTTTTTTGATAATGAACACTGAATTATACAATCACCAATGTAATCATTTATTTCATCTATTTGGGACACTGTATAAAATATAAAAAAGCTAAAAAAAAGTCTTAAGTTTTTTACTATACTTTTTCATGTTAATCAATATCCAAATACAAAGAACTATAACACCAATCACAGTGCAAATGATTAAAAAAATTGAAGTATTTTGTTAGATTAACTGACTAGTAGTGTATTTTTGGCACTAGATGTCAGGTATATTTTTTTGTACAATAGTTCACATTTTACATGTGAAATATAGTATACAAGCAAGAGCTTCTTCTGCCTTTAATGCATTCCCTCTTTCATTCAAGATTCAACAGGACAGCCCTATTAATTCTTCCTCCAAACTGCAAATACATTCATTTTAATGAGAGGAATAGAAAGCCCCATGAGAAATACTGAAATAAAAGCCATTTTTCTTACAACAAAAGCAGTTGTTTAAAAAAGTGATTCTCAGAACTATGTATGGGAAGAGAGGTTTGCAGGAGTTGAATTCCTATACCACTCCACCCTCTTTGCTTTCTTAAAGTTGTAACTAGTAAATTCAACTGTTTAAAGGAAGACTCAAAGAAACTTACAGAAAGCTTATAAAAAATATTTGAACTTTTTTTGACCATTAACCAATAACCATTATAGAGGCAAATGTTTCATTTTCCATTATATCCATGTGCAAAGAGAATCACCTGCAGGGCTGCATAGAATAATAAGGTCACAGCATGAAGACCAGGTACACACAGAGCCCTCACAAGTCATAGAGTGAGTTCAGGTCTTGTGGCCTCTGGAGATCAGTCTAAGCAGCCACCTTTGCCAAATCTGAGGCAAAACAACAAGAATAGCCATGAGAACCAGAAAGAAAAGCAAAGTTAGCAGCTGGCAGGAGAGCAGGTGTAAGAAAAGGCTGTCAGAATAAGAGTATCACCAGTACTGTATATAAGTGCTTAATATTGTCACTAGCTCCAGTCCTAGAAGAAGTTGGGTCAGATAAAACACAGGCAGGGAATCTAAAACATATAAGATCTAAAGGTTCTTGAAATATTTGCAGACATAGAATTCATGCATTCATTCAACATATTTTTCAGTACCTACTATTGTGTGGAGTGCTGAGATGACAAAGATAAAACAGATGTGGTCTTATACCTCAAAGAACTAACAGTGATTTAAGGAAGTGGGGCTAGTAAAGGGACACTTAAAATATAGCCCAATAATATCTGTGATGAAAAAAAGTACAAGATGCTTTGAGAAGCCAACCAGTTCAAACTGAGATTATAGACAATTCTTCCCAAAGGCCCAGGATGTCTTGAAGAACAAAAGAGTATTTTTTTATAATATATGTCTATTTGTTTGTCCCACAAAGAATTGTAGAATTTAGTTTGACCACAAAGGGGCTTAGAGATAGGACAGTCTAGAGGAAACTGATGTGAAGCCATGAAGGTAAAAATAACAGCAGCTCATCTGGAGGTCTCTACAGAATTTGGTTTCTGGATGACACAGGATGGAAAAAAATTAAAAAAAAAATTGAAGAAGCTAAAGAGATTGTGAGGTCTGTGAAAGGCCTGGGGCATCAAGCCCAGGAGTTTGCTTTTTTATTCTGCAGACTGTGGGGAAACATTGAGAGGCTTTAGGCAGCAGAGTGATATGAGTATACGCGTGCTTCAGAGCAGCTCTGCTGGCAGCCTTGGGAAGAACAGATGGAGGAAGGAGGGGATGATCTCACAGTGATGAGTTGAGAGGCTACTGCATGGGGAAGACTTGGGAGATTAAAGCAAAATGATGACCATGAGAGTGGAATGAGGGAGCAGATTCATGATGTTTAGGAGGCTGAATCAATAGGGTTTGGTGATGGATTATATAAGGGAAAGAAGGAGTCTTGTAAAGCTATTGGATTTCTTATTAGGTTGTGTCATTCACCCATTTAGAATATACAGGAGTGGGGGCGCTGGGTGGCTCAGTGGGTTAGGGTCTCTGCCTTCAGCTCAGGTCATGATCTCAGGGTCCTAGGATCTAGTCCTGCAGGAGTAGGGGGTGGCTCTGCTCAGCGAGGAGCCTGCTTCCCAACCACCCCCACCCCCCACCTGCCTCTCTGCCTGTTTGTGATTTCTGTCTGACAAATTAAAAAAAAAAAAAAACCTGTTTAAAAAAAAAAAGAATATACAGGAAGAGGAGCATGGTGGCAGGGAGAAGATTAAAAGATTGATTTAGAAGTCCTTGTGTGGTGTTCAAAAAGAACAGGTATTGGGCATTTGGATATAAAGATTATGAGTCCAGGGAAGCAGTCTACACTAGAGATATGTATTTGGGTGCTATTGTAACCACTGGATTTGCATGAAGACATAAAGAAGAATATGAGTACAAGAAGAGCAGAGGGCCCAAGACAGAACCAAGGAAAACAAGGGCATTTGAGAGCAGGTACTTTGATTTGCATGACAGGTTTAGGGATATCAAGAAGCCAGCTCCAGTCTTGAAAGGGCATGAAAGGGTTAAACATAGAGTTACCATGTGATCTAACTATTCTACTCCTAGAAATACACTCAAAAGAAATTTTAAAATGGTCACACGAAAATTGCACTTGAATATTCTTAGCAGCATTATTCACAATAGCCAAAAAGTTGAAACAACCCCAATGTTCAGAACTGATGAAAGGATAAGTACAACGTGGTGGTTCTGTACGATGAAATATTAATGAAACAAAAGTACTGATGCATGTGACAAAAGGGATGAACTTAAAAACATTATGCTAAGTGAAAGGAGCCAGAGACTTATTATATGATTCCATTTCTATAAAATGTCCAAAGTAGGAATATCTATAGGGCTAGAAAATTTCTTGGTTGCCTAAGTCTGGGGAGATGGAAGAAGTGACGGAGGGTATAGGGTTTCTGTGTGAGGTGATGAAAAGTTTCTAAAATTGATTGTGGTAATGGCTGCATGATTCTATGATTGTGCTAAAAGTTACTGAAAAATTACTTTAAATGAGTGAATTTAAATGAGGTTGATATGTGAATTATATCTTAGTAAAGCTGCTAAAAGATGGTATGAAAGGACATGTGAAATTTTAGATAAGATAAATGCAAGTACAGAGGCCTAAAACTTATTAAAATCTCTCTGAAGTTTTATCTCAAGAGAAGGAATTTTCCACCCAGGCAACAGGCACTAGAAGACTCTGGTGATAGGTAAGTAACAGGACAGAGAAACAAAGAAGTCCAATCAGTCTAACAAGGATTCCTCATCAGTTTGGTGAAAGCAATATTCAAAGAGTAGGCAGGGAGGCTACCTGGAGGTACATATTAATCAAGTAATATTTTCAAACAATTTAGGCTATTTCACATGTAAATATAAAACATTTCAGAGGGTGATCTTTGCATTTTTGCCTATGCTACTTTACCATAGAGAAAATCCACACTGGAAGACTCTTAATTATTCAGACTCCCTCCCAGGTCCCCCATTTCCTTCACCCCTGTAAGGGTTGCTGTAAGAAATGGAGAAAATGGGGAGCAATTTCCAATAAGCCTAGTTTACAAATTTACTTCTCAAAACTTCTGTAAGGAAAATTATAAAGCACTTAACAGGGTAGCCACCTAAAACCAGTTTTCTCCCCTTTTTCATTCCAACAAGGCAGTTTCTTCAGCTCCGTCTGGTTGCTTTTCCCTAAAAGGCCTGTTCCTCAGATCTTCATAACTTTACTCATGATTTCTACCCTTGCACCTGCCCTACCTCCCTCTCAATATCCTATCCTTCTTTCAGAGCCAACAATGACATCACCCCTTAGTTTTGGGCCCACCAAACTCCTATTGCACTTACAGATGGGATCTCACAACTTGGTGTTCTCTAACTTATGTGTGCATTTTATCTTCATAGCCAGGACCAAAGTGTCTCAATAGCAGACAAGATAATTCTCTATGTTGTCAATGATGTTTAGCATAATATTGCAAAAGTAACAGATTCTTTTTTTTTAAGATTTTATTTATTTATTTGACAGACAGATCACAAGTAGGCAGAGAGGCAGGCAGAGAGAGAATGGGAAGTAGGCTCCCTGTTGAGCAGAGAGCCTGATGCAGGGCTCCATCGCAGGACCCTGGGATCGTGACCTGAGCGGAAGGCAGAGTCTTTAACCCACTGAGCCATCCAGGTGCCCCAAAGTAACAGATTCTTATTAGGTATCTAACTATGGCACCAAGCAAAATAATCTTTAAATAATTATTAATGCTCTGAAATTATTTCCTGTTTATGTTAAAAATTTACTGAAAGACAAATACCATATGATTCAGTTGCATGTGGAATTTAAAAACAAAACAAATAAGGACAAAAAAAGGAAGAGGCAAGCCAAGAAACAGACTTTTTTTTTTTTTTTTAAGATTTTATTTGTTTGTTAGAGAGAGAGAGTGAGAGCACAAGCAGAGATAGTGACAGGCAGAGGGAGAAGCAAGCTCCCCTTCTAGCAAGGAGCATGATGAGCAAGGAGCCTGATGTGCAACTTGATCCCAGGACCCTGGGATCATAATCTGAGCCTAAGGCAGATGCTTAACTAACTGAGTCACCCAGGCATCCCAAGAAACAGACTCTTAACTATAGGGAACAAACCGATGGCTAGTGGAGGGGAGGTTGGGTGGGGGGTGAGTAATAGGTGATGGGGATTAGGGGTGTACTTGTGCTGAGCACTGGGTGGTGTATGAAGTGTTAAATCACTGTATTGTACATCTGAAACTAATATTACACTGTATGTTAACTAAATAGAATCTAAATAAAAACTCAGAAGAAAAAAATAAAAAATAACTTACTGATGTATCAAGATGTATCCAAGTTGCTGAACACTTACTCTGTGCAGAGATTCTGTGCAGTACTTTAAGTACATTATCTAATCTTATTCTCTTAACAGTCCTATAAGGTGGTTACTCTTACCATCTTCACTTTGCAGATTAAAAAAAAAAAAGATGTTTCATGTGTTTATGTAACTTACTCAAGTTCACAAGGATTTCTGCATATTGAATGCAATAAATTTGTTAGAATATTTGTTCTTTTACCTTCTAATATTGGCCAAAAGACTTCTAATCAAATACTGGAAGATATAATAACACAGAGGCAGGAAGATCTGTGTTTAAATCCTAAACTCTCAGAATCACAGTTTATTCAAATATACAATGAGGCTAATAATACCTGATTCACAAGGGCATGAGAAATTAATACAATCAAAAGCTTCTGGCCACAGGAGGAAAATAATATTATTTCATTCTCTATCTACTTGAATCACAAATGCTTCCAAAAGTTTACCATTATTTTTGGAAGTAAACATATCAGTAATTCCAGAGGTATTAAGGCATTTTTCAGGTATTAGTACAGATCTACATTTAATACAATCTTAGGATGTTGAACTTTTCTTCAAAGAGATGATAAAGGCATCCTGATTATGCCATCTTGTTCTTATTAAAGGCCAAGGTGAGAATTCTACCAGTCACATTATATGTGACCCCAGATTTATTCTTAAATGCAGAGTATCTCTTTATTTCTTCAGCAACTATCTTCAAAATAGGAACTTGAAATTACAGGTAGGTAAAGTGTAAGTTTCTGTGAGCATGTATGTGTCTGTATGAGTGTAAAGAAGAATGAAGAAACAAAGATGTTAGTATAGAAAAATTCTTTAAGGCATACCTCTTTGGCACTGGGCTCTTGCTTAAGAAATATCCTTCGGAATCTAAATTCTTTGCTCATTTATTCCCCTTTGGGAAAATATCATGTGAACTACCTTACTTATAATGTATAAGGTCTGAACAATGATGATCTTTTCAGAATATAATTAGAGTTGTAGAGCAGTGGCAATAAAATGCATTCAACTGTGTGTGTAACCAGCCTGCTTCCCTCGCTGTATTTGAGCAAGGTGCTCCAGTTGGAAGCCAGCCAGAAAACCCCAGTCTCTCCTAGAAAGGACTTCTAAACAGCACTATGGCTTAAAGAGGGAAACTCCTCATACGTATGCCTGCCTCATTTTCTTGGCTCCAGCCAATCCTGCTGACAGATTACATAATGTGATTAAGTGAGTTCTCTTTTAATGTAGGTTCAACCAATATTTATTGATTGACCACTACATGACCATATTAAGCAGTGTTCTCCAGAGAAACTGAACCAATGGGATATATGTACAGGAAGAGATTTATTGTGCAGAACTGGTTGACACAAACACTGAGAAGTCCCATGATCTGCCATCTGTAAGCTCGAGATGCAGGGAAGCTGGTGGTATAATTCTACCCCAAGTCTGAAACCTTAAGAACCAAGGGAGCTAGTTGATGGTATAAATTCCAGTCTAAGGGCAGGAGAATATCAATGGCTTATCTCAGCTGGCAGACAGAAAGTAAAAAAGAGGGGAATTACTCCTTCTTCTGCCTTTTTGTTCTACTCAGGCACTCAAAAGACTGGATGACGACCACCCATGTTATTGACTCGAACAACATGGGTGTTAGGGGCACTGACCCACCCTGTAGTCAAAAATGGGCATATAACTTTTGACTGCCCCAAAACTTAACCACTAATAGCCTACCATTGGCCAGGAGCCTTACTGATAACATAGTCAATTAAAAACATATTTTGTATCTTATATGTATTATATACTGTATTCTTAAAGTTAAGCTAGAGAAAAGAAAATATTATTAAGAAAATCATAAGGAAAAGAAAACACATTTATAGTACTGTATTTATATTTTTAAAAATCTGCATATTAATGGAACTTCACACTTCAAACCCATGTTGTTCAAGGGTCAAGTGTACTTTGAGTCTACAGATTCAAATGATAATCTCAACCAGAAACATCCTCAGAGACATATCCAGAAATAACATTTAATCTGAGCAACTCTTGGGCCCATCAAGTTCACACATAAAATTAACCACCACAATGACAGCACCACAGGCATTCATTGGTGCATAAGAAAGAATTAGCTTGCCTCCTGAAGCTTATAGTGTGGTTGAGAAAATAGTTGATGACCATGTATTTTGTCATCCAAAATGGGACAATTTTTAGAATGAAAAGAGATTCTATTAATAACAAAGGTGGAGCAAAACTATATGGGACTAAGTAGAATATACATTCATATGTTTACTCTTTTAGATAAAGAAATAGGTATAAAAACTTCATTCAAGAGGAGGAGCAATCCTAAAAACAGTTATTTTTTCTTTATGTGGAACTTTTTAAATGTTGTTCTTCTACTACCGTATGGAATTTTCTGCAGGTCCTGTAACTTCTCCTTTGGTCACCAGAACAGTTTCTTTCAGTAATTTGGAGACATTTTGAAGGGTCACAACAGGAAAGAGGGGATGCTACCAGCATCTCATCAGTAGATGCCAAGGCTGATGCTAAGCATTTAACAATGACAGGACAGCCCCCCACGACAACAAATCACCTGTCCCCAGATCTCAGCAGTGTCAAGGTGAGGAAATGCTGCCCTAGGTTAACAGCTCTCTCCAAGTGGGAGCTTACATTGGACCTGGAAATCTTTAAAAGCAGTGGAGAAATGTTAGTATTTCTTCCTTCTTCCTTAGTCTCAATTCCCTACCCCTCACTCTAGTCATTTCTGATGCTCAGATTTGGGCACAGGGAAATAAAGGATCAGGAATGAAGGGCATATTCTTAAATCTGTTAGAGTTATAATCTGTGACTTTTATTTTTTGATGTAGAGAACACACAGTTGTTGGGAGTGTCTGCATGGATGTTGTTATTTTAGACAATGTGAGGATAGTAAGCATCAGGTAATACTTCTCAAGTTCTAAAGATTAGGAAGTGTTGATTAAGTTTAGTAAGAGGGAAGTCCTTGAAGACCGTGGCTGGAGCTGTAAAGAGGGTGAGAGCTGCAAGCAGAAGCCAGATTAAAGAAAGAGCAGGAGATAAAACATAGGGACAGTGATTCCGTAGAATCATTTTTCTAGACATTTGGTTCAAAAACACAGAGGAGAGAGAAGAGCATGCAGGACTGGTGTTGGGACTTAGGAGGGGAAGATTTTATCAAAATTAAATGGAAACAGACAGAGAAATGGGCCAATGGGACAAAGAGAGAGAGAAAATAAGAATTTATAAAGTATGGTCCTTGAACAAATAAAAACAAAAAAGGGACAGTATCCAGGCACAGGTGTCCATTGGGCCCAGAGGACAGTAGGTCTCATTTACCATCATTATGACCTTGAATAGAATTGGTATGGTTCTGTTTTATTTATACCTTTCAATTAGGTCATTCCTGGGCTTAAGTCAAAGAGACAGCTGCCTATGTGATAATCTGAGAGGAAAATGACCTGAAATTTTTGTCAGTAAAATAAGTCCTTGGTTTTTCCAGGCTTTACCTCCTAAAGGCTCTTTATTAAAATGTAAATAAGTTACCTGAAAAGTCATCATCTGCAAATCCATTAATATATTTGGAAGGATTAGTTTATCAGTTGGTCAGGACAAGTTGATTGTGAGAGTGTTGAGAGTGAGTGTGTACATGTAAGTACACACCTCAGTTTTTGTGAGAGAGAGTGATTATTTCAGAATAGAAAAAGGAAAGTCTGGAACACAAACACTGCCTAAAAGGATTGTGTCAGGAACAATATAAAGATACTAAGAACCTGAAAAAGGTAGGCAAAAAGACATCTTCAGAGATTTGATATGCAGTATCAAATCCCACAGAAGAGGAAAATACAAATGGTCCTGAGATCTACCAGATTCTATGGCTGCACAATTGGGTTCATGTTCCCTGGTGAACAAGACTGGCTCAGGGTGTAGTTGGCTTCTTCCAGAAGTCATCAGGATTTTCCATATACCGTCAAAACATTTGACTGGCTGTCTGAATAGAGACCACAGTCTACCATCAAGTCCCTGGCCCAGGGCTTGGACACTCAAGACATTTAAACCTGAAGACCAAATACTCCCACCAAACTTACATCTCCAACACTTGCTACCCTGTTGCTATAACCCCACCTGTCCTCTCTTCTCTCCAATGCTCCCCATGTATTGACTGCCTCCATGCATCAGGGGTAGAAGCTTCTTTATAATACAGATTCTTATGCCATCTCATTTTTGGATTTTGGATCCAGTAAAACTGAGGTGAAACCAAGTATCAGCTCTGGCCATTATAACAAAATACCAAAGCTTAAACAACATGAATTTATTTCTCATATTTCTGAAGTCTGGGAAGATCAAGGTGCCAACTGATTCAGTTCCTGGTGAGAGCTCTCTTTCTGGCTTCCAGATGGCCCTCTTCTCTCTGTGTCCTCCCTCACATGGCCTTTCCTCGGAGCAAATGGAAACAGAAGATCTCTCTCTTCGTATAAGGTCACCAGTTCTACCAGATCAGGACCCCATCCTTTTGGTTTCACTTAAAATTAATTATATCCTAAAAGCCTATCTCCAAATACTGTCACATTGAGAGTAAGGGCTTCAACATATGAATGGGGTGGGGGGCTGTGGACACTCTTTAGCGCAGAGCTCTGAGGAAATCTACATTTTCAGCCAGCATCCTAGGTGAGTCAGAGGCAGGCAGTCCAACATCCTGGCTTTGATAGGCCCTGTTTTACAATTTATTCCTATGAATCCTTCCTAAAAGGAAGGCAAACTAAACTGTAACTGATCGCAATAATAAAATATGTAATATAACACCATAAACATAACTGCAGCTGCACATCGGTGCTGGTATGAATATTACATGTCACCTAGTGCAGGCCCTCAGATGAGGAAATGGAAGCCTATGACACTGAGTAATTGGAAAATGTTTTCCTTGAGTAGGATATTCAGATAACCTTTGAGAAGTATTGAGATGTGGCAACATCTTTAAAAAGTTACTAAACAAAATAAACATACTTCCAAACATTTACTTAAAAGAAACATTACAGTAGCAGGGACCGTTGCTAATTAAATGCAAATAGTTGGTTAATGCGCACTGCAATTATCTCTGACTCAACAAATTATGTATGGTATACTGCATGCATCATCTCCTTCTTAAACTAAAACAAATCCTCTTCAATCCACAAATTATCCAACACAAATGGTCCAAACCTTTTGTCAATGGGCTAAAAGCCAGCGGACACATTTCCATCCCCACCACACACCCTTAGTTATTCTGCACAGTGTACTTGAGTGTTACCACAAATGTATGTGTCATCCAATTAGCAATGTCATCATATATTTCTTTTTTTTTTAAGATTTTATTTATTTATTTGACAGAGATCACAGGTAGTCAGAGAGGCAGGCAGAGAGAGAGGGGGAAGCAGGCTCCCCGCTGAGCAGACAGCCTGATGCGGGGCTCGATCCCAGGACTCTGGGATCACTACCTGAGCTGAAGGCAGAGGCTTTAACCCACTGAGCCACCCAGACACCCCTCATCATATATTTCTTCTCTCCAGATGTATTACCAAATAAATAAGTTAGCATATAAACGGGTCTTCTGTTTTGGGATTTTTTGTTTTGTTTTGTTTTGTTTTTTCAGAAAAGAGTGAATGGTACCTCCTTAGCTTCCAAAATTAAGGAGCACTGCAAGTTGGAATATTTTTGCAACTGAGCAGCCCAGTGGTGACTGTGAGCAATGAGTAATGAAAAGCATTTCCAGGCACTTAGCTTGCTTCCATAATGTGAAATCTAAAAACTTCTATATATTTCACAGAAATATATTTCTGTGCAAAGAAAATGTGTGTTAATAGATATTTTTTGAAATATCCATCCAGTTTAAACTGAACCAAAGATGTATTCTTGATCTGCCACTGAAGAGACTTCCTGGGAGTGGAGGGGGGAATCTTTCTGATTCTGAGGATTCTTGGAGGAAAAAAAGGAAACTTTTAACTGAAGAGTGGTAGGAATAGAGAGAGGATCATTGAAATAGGGCAATTTAACATTAGCGATGAGGGCATGTTTCTTAAAATGTAATACCTGCATCATCTTTATTAGAAATAACTAGGGATAGGATGTTTTTGAAAAACACAGATTCCAAGCCCCTTACTGAGTTCCAAAATTTCTAGGATCAGGGCCAGGACTGAGAATTTTCTAACCAGCTCTCCAACTGATTCTTTTTTTTTTTTTTTAAAGATTTTATTTATTTATTTGACAGAGAAAGAGATCACAAGTAGGCAGAGAGGCAGGCAGAAAGGGGGAAGCAGGCTCCCTGCTGAGCGAGAGCCCAATGCGGGGCTTGATCCCAGGACCCTGAGATCAGGACCTGAGCCGAAGGCAGAGGCTTAACCCACTGAGCCACCCAGGCGCCCCTCTCCAACTGATTCTTATGCACACAAGAGCTTTACTCAACTGAAGGGGAATATACATCATTATCATCTTATTCCATCAAGTCATCCATGATTCTGCAGCTCCAGGAAAACCTGAGGTAAGTCAATGAAGTACATGAATTCTAACAAAAATAAAAATAAGTTTGAAACTTAGACCCTCCATCTACCACACCACTTAGACCCAAAGTCTCTTTGTTCACTACCCTCAGATGCCTCTTGGGCACATGATGATTTTTTAAACCATCAAATGATTATCAAAGTCAAAACCTTGACCACTATTAGGCTCTACAGATGAACTGAAAATCAACCCACCAAACTTGTCCTCAAAGAAGAAGACAGTCAGTCTGTCTCTCTGCTTCTTTGGTCTAGCTTTCTTCCCCATCTCTCACTCACAGAGGAGAATTTACTGTTAGCCATGAGAGCACTGGAACCCACCAGTTCCATCAGTTTTCACTTGTCTCTGTGGTCTCATTGCCTTTCAACATTCAATATCTGGTGACAATATAAAGCTCCTATTTATTGCCCTACACACATATTTCTGCTTCCTCTGTGCTAAGATACATTTTTTTTTTTTACATTTCTGTATTTCTGAAATTAGGTTATATAGCACAAATGTTTGGCCCTTTAAAGCAAATGTAAATTGCTCTGTCACTATTTCCCCAATTCTCCCCCTCTGAGATTAGAGCAATTTCTTTTTTTCATCTTCCCCTTTCCAAACCAATCTTGAGAACCCCTGAACTGTAAACTTGGGAGTGTTATGCTAAGCAAACACATTGTAGGACGAGGTTGGTATCTTTGTAATGTTGTTTGTCTATGATATATACCAGCTCAGGTCGTACAACAATTACAAATTCTTTTTTGTTTTAAGTTGGGTAGGACAGAGCCAGAACACTCACCTGGCAGTAAGAGGCCCTTTAAAGAACTCTTTCAGTATATACAAATTAAAGTGATAACAAAGCTTTAGTTTATTTGGTATGTTTTTCTTTCTTAGTGATACTTAAATTAATGGCATGTCCTACATTGAATGGCATGCTAATTCTGATCAAATATAGGGGATAATGAGAGACTATGGACTCCAGGAAACAAACTGAGGGTTTCAGAGGGGAGGGAGTTAGGGTGATGGGTATTGAGGAGGGCACGTGTTGTGATGAGCACTGGGTGTTTTATGCAACTAATGAATCACTGAATGCTACATCAAAAATTAATAATGTACTATACAGTGGCTAACTGAACATAAATATATATTTATGTATAGGATAGTAGCAAACTTTATAAATACAGGGTTTATAAAAATTTTATAAATAAAAGTTGAATCAATAGAATGGGAGGAGCAAAAAATCTTTAGCCTCTTAAATGGTCTATGGCACACATACACAGAAAAGTTTAAGATTGTTAATTTTTTTTTTTTAAATCTTTGCTACTATAGTACCTGAAAACTCCAACAGAAGCTATTGCCCTTCTTACCTATAGAATGACCTTGATTTCATTTCTGGGGAATTGTCTCCATGGTCATGAATCCAATCATGCCACTTCTGTATTCATCAATGCAGCCCTCAAGGAAAAGGGAACCTTCTGTTTTCAACAGTGTGGCAGCTCTTCCGTTACATTCTTCAAAGGCTGCCATTGTTGATACTGTCTTTTTTTCAGTTGTCTCTCTTGATAAAACTGGACTATCTCTTCTGAGTTAGGTTGGAGGACATTTTGAGGGGCATACCATCCAGAGACACAAAAAAATATCTGTCAGCTCTGAAAATTGACATGCTTTTTAAGATAAAAGTTCAGGCATCTATTTTATTCCAGGATGAGCCCCTTGACTATTTTGAAAACTCCCACAAAGAATCCAACAGCCAAAGGGTCAGACCCTAAGTCTTTTTAATCTGTGTTTCCGGAACGCCCCTGAGGTCCACAGGTTGAGAGACCTCCTTAAACAAGTATCCCAGAGGGAGACAAGCAGAAGAGTCTGATCCAGTATTTGCCACACTGTATTAGAGTGAGTTATTTACCCATCTGTCTTCTCCTTTAGGCTGTAAACTCCTGAAAAACAGGGTTGGTTGCCACTCATTTATAATCCTCTTAGTCATACTAGTGATGGTACAAGTGAAATCCTGGTACCAGTACCCTGATGACTATAAATTGCATCTACTAAACATTTTAATGGATGATTAGAGTTATGGATCACTAAAGGATAGAATATTGGAGTTAGCATTGGTATTAAGGATAGTTTAATCTTACAGAACATTAATCTTACATTAATCTTACAGAACAGATCAGGAGTCTATATTTTAAAAGCTAGACAACTCTCTCACATTCACAGGGTAGTAAGTGACAGAGCCATGAAGACATAGATTTAGCCTACTATGACAGCTTTTCAGCTCTTTTTGCTATAAAACACTATGACCTGCTATACTGTCATTCACAATTTTAATAAGATACACCTATCAATGAGAGTATTAAACCAATACATATACTACTCCCTCACCCTATAGTAATGTTGGATCAGTAAGTAAAAGAACCCAGAATTTTCTTGCTCAAACCATCAGAAGTAAATAATGAAGTTGTCTTTACAGTCCTTTTACTTTTGAATCACTATTTTTTTAAAAAACTTTTTAAAAGATTTTATTTATTTACCTGTCAGAGAGAATGAGAGAGAGAGAGAGAGAGAAAGAGAGAGAGAGAACAAGCAAGGGGAGGGGCAGAAGGAGCAGACTCCCCACTGAGCAGAGAGCTCACAGGGGGCTTGATCCTGGGACCCTGGGATTATGACCTGAGCCTAAGGCAGACGCTTAACTGACTGAGCCACCCAGGTGCATCCATATTATAACAAGGAAATTCATAATTTTTTCAAAGTAGGTTTCGGTCAAAGCCGGAAACAGGACACACAAAACTGGAGTGAAGTTAAAATTTATTGTAGTTGTCCCATGTCTCCTAAGTAGAAAATTGCAGTTACTAACTCCAGCACTTCCAGTCAGAGGGAAACCAACGAAGAAGGAGATGGTAATGCGCAGGGTCCATCCACTGTTACAGATCCTATTTGGTTTTGCAGTAGGATGTGGTGGCAGTAATTCTGGAATGCTAACACTAAGCATAAGATTTTGCAATAAATGTTTGTAGATCCTCAGTATCAACTTCTAAATATTATTGCCATCACTTTACTATAATTGTAGATAGTAAAAATACAAGTAGTGATAGCCACAATTTTCAATCATTGCACAATTCAGAAAAAAGGAACCATTCACTACATACAAGAACATTTCCTCCCTGAGATTCCATCTAGCAAAGAATTAAAATAAAACTGCTGACAGTTACCTATTCTGTAACTGGTTGCTATTCACATAGTAGGAAACCTTCAAAATATAACTCTGCGGTCTCTGCCCCTTATCCACCTGATTCCTCCTCAAGGCACCAGTTGAATTTATGTGACAGTAAGTCTTGATTTGGGAAGGGTAGAGTCAGAAGGCAGAACATTAGGGTGCTAATACTAAGTCCTCGCCTTTTCTCAAACTGTATAAGACACTGATTTCTTTGCAAATAAAATGTGCAAAGGCATATCAGGATCATTCATTTCAACTTCATTACTGGTAATTGATCACACTGCCCAGAGGAAATCAGTCCATTTGTTTTTCATGAGCCAGACTGGGCAGAGGTCACTGTTCACATCTCTCCTCTATAATGAACTAATTATCAAAACAATAGGCACTTAATGAAAAGCATGGTCAAGGAAACATGTTTGTCCTCATTCTTTTGAACTTTCAAACTGTACAGAGATATGGGACTCAGACAATTTTCTCTGCTAATCCTTGTTAAACAAAACTTGTTTTTTACCTTCATCCTAAATTTTCCTCCAAAAATTGATCAAAAAATTGTTGATCTCACTCTTCCCAATACAACAGATGCTCATGCCAGACATTAAAGGAAGTGTCCACCCCCTCAAAAATGTTCTAAGAGAGCCTCACTCTAATTGGTTTGCATGCCTTGCAAAGAAAACGCCAGCACATGTATAAACAGACTGACAGGTTGTCTGATTCCACTGTGACTTTTACAAGTCCCTGCATTCCAGGAGCTTCCAGAACGTCCTCCGGCAATGCTCATTAGCAAAACACAGCTGATACCTCTCCAAAGGTAATTGGTTGGGGGTAGGGTGAGAGAAAAAGGGTATATACTTTTTCTCCCTGGATCCAAAAGTCCAAAGACTAAAAAATCTTATATTTTACCTCAACACTATAATACCCAAAACCATTTTAAAAAAATAGGAAAAACTTCTCTTCACTAAGAATAATTTGGCAATCTGGTTCATATCCTTACAGCTGAAATTTCAGATCTCATTTCCTGCCTTGAGCCCTGTGAAAGATAAGGGCAACGCATATTGGCACTATCCAAGGCACTGACTACAGATATTAACCCATAGTGAATGATGACCTTTTCTGACAGATTTTAATATACTGACTTCTTACAGACTTTACACAGTCTTAATATACTATTACCCTATCCCCAAAAGGTTGTGATTCATTTAGTTACAACCACTTTAAAATGAATCCAGTATATACTGCAATATGTTCAGAAGTGGCTTATGGCACCAGGGAGTGTATAATTATTCCCTCCCAGCTATTCAATTTTGCTGACAGTGGATAATAATTGTGTATACCTACACCCTACATAACCCTAGGGAGCCTTTCAAAGCAACAAATTTTAAAAAAAATTAATAAAAAATTTTCAGAAAATGGCAGCAGCCACAACCAAGGGCACAACACTTAAAATACAATTTAAATTTTTCAGGAGGGATGTGGGGATGAGGTAGATAAAAAAGAAAATGTACATATTTTCACATACATATACATAAAATGTGAGATTAAAAGGATAACTTTTCACATGGCGATTCTACGAATTTCTATGTCAATTTCTAAAAATGTTATTTTCTTTTGTAAGAATACATTAAAAATCATTAAATTCCATCAAGAAAGAGATATATGGTATGTATTAGACTGTTATTTACTTAGCTCACCTCTTCCCCTTTCTTTCTCTCACATTATGACTCCCAAGGTTACAAACAAGTCTACAGAAATGTCATGAAACAGGCTAGAAACCTATACCACAAGTCCCTGGAGATAAGCAGCAGACTCATCACTCATAGCTGTGACTTCTCACTGTGGTTTTCCCTGCTATAAAGCTTTGATAAGCACTTAACTCTTGTGTTTTCCAGTTTCAAATTTCAGAAATAAGTTTCCTCTATTTTGGTTTATCACAATAATAATCAATTAAAAAATAATCTAAGCCATGGCATGAAGATCATTGGGACAAGTCATATAAGAGCACTGGCCTTGGAAGGAGCTCCTGGGCCCTCTAGAAGATGTGACCATACAGGAAAAGAAAAGAAAGAAGCATGCTTCTTCTACAAATAAAAAGCAATCACAAAGGACAAATAAAGATGAATAAAATATGACACACAAAAATGAATTCAGTCTATAAACTCCCCATGCCATAAGCCAGTACTGACAAGAACCAAACCCCTCTACTTAACATCATTCATATACATCTTTTATAGACATTGGTGCTACAGCAATGTCCATTAGGTCTGTGGCTTGGAAAATACTTTCTTCCTTCCGAGACACTCTTTCCAATGACCAAATGGGATGAGACAGAATAGAAAGACCTCAAGGAGAAGCCATAATCTGAATCCATACATCAGGAGTCTGAGAGAAAAGAATGTAATGACACTAAGAGAGAAGCAAAGCTGGGGGAAATACCTCAAGCGTCGGAAAAAAAGATGATCTGGAGCTATCCTGAGTATCACTGGCCCAGATAAAATTAGCTTATTTTATTATCCCTAATCTCCTTTATTTTCTCTGGACTCTACAAGGTCTCAATAATTATTTCCTCTTTTTATTGCATAGCTCTTCTCTGTTATTATTTTTATATTTCCGTGCTTAGGTATTTGTTGGAATAAGACATAAAATCATAGAGTTATTTAAATCATCACCTTAAGTTAAGGATTTTAATAAATATAAACAAATAGGTGAGTATCTAAACTTACTTTGAGTATACTTACAACACAATGAGCACAACAAAAAAGTTTTATGCCTCCTAGTGAACAATGCAAAAGAGGAAATATGACAGACTAGTCACTATTCATTATATAATAATCTGTAAGTACCATTTCATTAGGGAAGACAAATTTTACCCGGCATATTTAAAGATAAATTTATCATGTGGATCTTTATGTAAGGATGACCAAAAAAATAATAATGGCAAGATCTTCTCATAGGCTAATAAAGGCTGCAGAATCCTTCATATGAACATATTGCACTCTCTCAGTGAAGTTAAATGCATTAGGTTCAAGCACAGAGTAAAACCATTTCTCTAAGGTCCAAATATATGGCTATCTGGGGGTCTAACTTTACCCAGGCTTGAGGATCCAGAAAAAAATGGGTATTTGTCACCTCTATATTCACGTCCAGAAATAATTCAGATATGGTACAGATGGTCTATAAGGAACTGTTTATGAACAAAGGTCACCAGGCTTGCTAAAGTGAGGATAAATGTTGCCAGTAGATCTCTCCTTGCAAGTTTGCCAGATGGAGAAATCTAAGATCAGGAGGCCAGAAGGGTAGATGGAACTGTCAGGGTCGAGAAATAACCAATCAGGAAGGGTCTAGGCAAGCAAAGGTTGATACTGAGAAGAAAGCAAATACATCAGTGTAAAAGTAGGAGAAAGAAACTCCCAAAAGATGACACAAGTGACCCACCCATGTGTCTCTGCTTTAAGACAACATGTACCCTGAGGATGGAGCACTTTTTTAAAATTATGACAAGTATTCCATAAATGCTGGCAGAGCTCTAGGCCACGAAAGGAGAAGTGAGCCAGAGTCCAGGCAGAGAAAGGGGTTGGCAAGAAGACAAGAAGTGAGCCACCTGGCATGGATAAGCTACAGGGGATAGCCCCAGCAGTTCTGCAGCACTGCTTGATTCATGGCTTGGGAAAGAAGCCATACTGCTGGGTCGCATATGTGGTATATTGTCCTATGAAAACAAACTAGAAACAAGAGGGAGTTTTATTACAAGATAGTGGACACTGAACAGTCATAATGAGTGCCATATAGGAATTTTGAAATTTTAGTACTGATTGTTAATATTGCATGAGATACATTGTAACAGTGATTAGTAGCAAATTACAGGAGTCACTTAACAATACGTTTTACTTGTAACTTACAATAGCAACCATTAACAACAATTGTGGTAACAATATGCTCACTAAGAATTGAGAATATTCAAATTCAGAAGAGACAAAGAAATGAAAAGATTGTTTACAGAATGTCTGAAGGCCTGAATAGGCACAGATATGATAACTGAGAGTCAACTCTATTTGAGGAAAGAAGGGTTGATAACTGCTGGGGATGTCAAGGATATTTCAGAAATGTATACAAGACTCCTCAAAACTCTACTCATAAATACACTCCATCATTACACAGAACCTGCTGGGTGCCAGACTGATGAAAGTAATAATCAAGCAAGAAATTATTTAAGATTAGATATTGACAAAGATCTGGGAAAGCCCACTAGCATTCAAGGATTGAATGTAGAAAAAGGAAGAAGAGCTTTGGAGCAATCAGATACTAGTTCAAATCCTGCCCTTGCTCACCGGAAGCATGTAGCTTTGGGCAAGTCACTTAACATTTTATTTTAGTGATAATTATTTAACAAGAAACACATTGTAGAAATACTGAATACTCCTTTACATTTTTTAAAAATTTTTAAGATTTTTTATTTATTTAGTTGACAGACAGAGAGAGGGAGAGAGAGAGAGAGAGAGAGAGAGTACAAGAAGGAGGAGTGGTAGAGGGAGAGGGAGAGGCAAGCTCCCCACTCAACAGGGACCTTGATGTGGGACTTGATCTCAGGACCCCAGGATCATGACCTGAGCTGAAGACAGACACTTAACTGACCGAGCCACCCAGGAGTCCCAACATTTTTTTTTTTTTTGGTCTATGTGGATTATATCTATCAGAATTTACCATATTAGAAATTAGAAATTACCATACTAGAAATTGAAACTGGGAATTTAAAAAGCTATTTAGTCATTAATTTATTTAAATATAAAAATAATAAACCTGTTACATGTTATAATACATTTTAATGAAAAATAACTATATTGTTCAAAAAACTAGAATGTCATATTTTATGTTTTTGTACATATCTTTAATGTTCTGACTTAAGAGAAGACAGTTGAATTCTTTTATCTGCCTCTGCATTCAACCTGTCACAATAGGTTGTTTTGGTGGAAGTATATAACAAAAATCCAGCTACCCATAGATATGCTATAGAGGAAGAAAGTAATATTTTAATAGCCTTTTGAGGTAACTATGGTTGCTGTTCTTTGACACTACATCAAAAGTTGACAAGTGGTAGTTCCTTAAAGGTTAGTTGTGATGTACAAGCTGGAGCCACCTCAATGAACTCTGTATTGTGTCTCATACTGTAGTCCACTGGTCTACCTTGCCCTAGAAATGTGTCATTTACCAATGCAGAAGGGCTTTTTTTGCAAACACCCAATTTTATCATGTAGAATAGTAAAAAGTTGGGTATTCAAGAATTTTTATTTAATCCAGTTAGTATTTTTACAGTTTTATCATTCTTACATAAAACTGGCAAACTTTTTTTTTAACTATAAATGTATAATGGCAATGAAGAATACAAATAAGATACAAAGCAATAATGGGTGAAATATGCCTTCATACAAATAAGGCAGTGGCACTGTATTAACAGTCTATGTATTCATAGTCTACGAATACAGTGCCACTGCTTTATTTGTGCGAAGGCATATTTCACCCATTATTTGCTTTGTACAACCAGGGCAATTACCTCCACAGTGAAAGAGGCCAATACTAAGCCTTAGTATTATTATGGAAATAATTTGCCTTCACAAAATGCCATAAAATGTCTTGAGAACACCCACGGGTTCACTGACCACATTTTGAAAACTGCTGTTTGTTACTTCAGAAAAACCAAAAACTGGAACAAATATGAGGGGAAACCTGAACACATATTCTATGTTAAATACTATTTTAAAAAATACATAGTAATATTTTTCCTACCTTCAAAGAACTTATAGTCAGGTTGTGCTGGGGAAAGAGACACAAAGAGATAATTTCAAAATTATGTATGGTAAATGCTGTCACATATAGAGAAGTATTGATAGAGGTAAAGAATAATGGCAGGAGGGGCACCTGGGTGGCTCAGTGGGTTAAGCTTCTGCCTTTAGCTCAGGTCATGATCTCAGGGTCCTGGGATGGAGTCCCGCATCGGGCTCCCTGCTCAGTGGGGAGCCTGCTTCCTCCTCTCTCTCTCTCTCTCTCTCTCTCTCTCTCGGCCTGCATCTTTCTGTGATCTCTCTCTGTCAAATAAATAAATAAAATCTTAAAAAAAAAAAAGAATAAAGGCAGGATCCCCCTCTCAAGGACCAAGCATACAAAAATGTGATATTATCTTTAAAATACTTTAAATAATTTATTAATATAAAATAACACAAGTTCACAACATAAACTAAAAATTACTTTTAACACTACAAAAAAGAAAACATAATAAGTAGTACCCTACCCAGATTTTACTGCAGCTAGTAGTTTGAAAATTGGATTCTTCTGACATTGTATAAATACACACAATTCTTTATTCATAGCTTTGTGATTATCTTACATATATGCAGTTTTATATGCAGTTTTTAACTTAACATAATATTTCAAATATTTTTCAGATAATTTGAATAAACCTCAGGCCCATGATTTTTAATGTTATCATGGCATTCTATCAGATGGGTAAATCATAATTCACATAAATTATCTTACTACATGACATTTTTTATATTATGTGGTATTTATAATTTCATATAAACACAAGTCTGTTTCTGCATGTCAGCTCATATCCCTCAAGATTTGTTAACTGAAGTGGCATCATTGGGTAAAGAGTAAGAAGAGTTTATAGGGTCTTGCCATAAAAAACTCTATTTCAAGGAACATTAAGCTTGTCCAGTTTAAGGCACAGACCAAACATGTGCCTTCCTTCCCTCTCTCACAAGTTCCTATTGAAAAGACAGACAAGATATTTTTGGAAGAAAGAAACCATAACATTTTTGAAAATGGAAGAAAGAGTACCAACATATTGCATATATTTGAAGAATTCCTGAAACATAAAAATCAGATGTAATCTGATTATAGGATAATACAGAGCAGAGAAAACCACAGTGTGAAACACCAGTGATTAGCAGGATTCTCCCCAAGGGAGCTCTGTAGACACTTCAAATTCAAAGTCAGTGAGTACAATGACAGAAGGAGCCAGCATACACCATATGAGTAGATTAATTAAAGTACTATATTTAGCATGGCTGGACCAGACTGATAGCCATTCCACTGCAGTTGGAGGCTAGTGACTTTTTCCCTTCAGATTAACCCCAGGGAACTTTTCTCCTGAGAAAATGGGTTATCTCCCAGGGGAGGGCTCCACCTATGGGTGTTAAAGCCTGAGAGAGAAAAAAAAGAACAAGGTTTAAGGTAATGACAAGCCTCTACAATATATAGCATGAAAGAACACATTGACTCAGAAATTAAATTCATTAAGATTCTTCACTCCCTAAGTAAAGTCCCTACTTGGCAATGGAAAGCATCATGGGATAGTATACTCTGCCTAGCAACACCACTATGCAGTGTCTATCAACAAACTGCACCCTTTAGAGTTAGAAAGTAGAAACTCACATTCAACAGATGTTGGGAAAACAGAACTATAAAACTATGTGAAAATTTAAAAATAATTTAAAAATTTAAAAAGAAGGAGGGAGGGAGGGAGGGAGGAAAGAAAGAAAGAAAGATAGTTCCAAGCAAACTAATTATACTAATTAAACTAGTCCTTTACTCATAAATCTGCATAATCAAAGACCATCAGATATTGGAGGAATACAGAAAGGATGAAAATAAGGAATCAAAACAAAGAAATACATTAACAAATCTGGGAGAAAATAGAGTCCAGTTGGTGAGGGGTGGGGAGCAGCAGTTCTCCAAAAATATTCTTAGTATCTTCAGAGAAAGCAAAGAAGCATATTACATCTATAAATCAAGAAGAGCATTCTATGATTGGGAGCAGCAATTCAGGACAAAAGGGGAAAGATTTGGAAATTCTTTAACAAAACTAATTAGTTATAGGCTAACTCAGTGGCTTTTAAGCTTTTTTGACCCAAAAATACATTTAACATTATGATACATTGTGTGTGTGTGTGTGTGTGTGTGTGTGTGTGTGTGTACTTATGTATAAAGTTTCACCAAATAATAATTCCCCATACAGTCATATAATCTCTATGATAAGTCTGTTTATTTCTTTAGAAAGGACCCATGGACACAACAGACACACATTATGATCAAGAGTTTGAAAAACAGTTGGTTTAATGATAGAATAAAACAACTGAAAACCAAGGGGGTGGTCTGTAGAATGAAAGTAAGGATGTCTCACAGAATGAAAAGCAAAATAACAAAGAAATGGATAGTAAGGATAAAAAGTTAATAGTCACAAATGAAAAATCCAAGAGGCACAACATCCAGATAGGAAAGATCTGAATCAATGAAAAAGAGAAAAGAATAAAAGAAATAATAGAAATAAAAACAGAACAGAAAGATGTGGTTTTTATTTGTTTAAAAATTTATTTATTTATTTTAAAGAGAAAGAGAGAGAGCATAAGCAGGAGTGGCAGAAGGAGAGGGAGAAAGAAATCCAAGCAAAATCCATGCTGAGGCTCTAATTCAGGGCTTGATCCAACAAACCCGAGATCACGAACTGAGCCAAAACTGAGTCAGATGCTTAACCCCATTACCTAGGCACCCCAAGTCATGTGTTTTGAATGGGAATGGCTCAAGTATGACTGAGCAAGATTAATAAAATTTAAAAAACATAGACACACACCAGCAAACTCCTTGTTGATTTCAGAGTTCCAAAGAAAGAAAAGATCTTAAATGCTTCTAGACAGAAAAACCAATTATATACGAAGCAACAAGAATCAACACTGTATCTGACACCATACTCGGCACTATCATCAGTTTTTCTTCAGCAGTACTGTATGCAAGAACACAAAAAAAGCAAAATTTTTCAAATCTTGAAGGAAAATTATATTTAATTTAAAATTTCATACCCTACCAAATTAGAAGGGGAAAATAAAAATCATTTTTACAAATTCAAGCAAACAGAAAGCTTTCCACTGAAAACATTATATATACACACATTGTGTGTGTGTGTGTGTGTGTGTGTGTGTGTGTGTGTGTATGCCATCACACATCCATCAAAATGCAAAAGAATTCCAGGAAAGATGATGACAAGGGTACAAGAAACATTAACAGCTGAAGGAAGAAAAAGAGAAAGTAGTAAGAAAATGGGAAAGAATTAAAAGAATCAATGACAACTTGATTCCTGGAAAAGCATCCTTTGAGCAACAAAGTTTTAGAGACAAAGAATATAACTTCTTTTCCTATCGATCCAATTACACTATAAACTTACAGAGATATATATATACACAGACACAGAATATATACAGAATCTATAATATTTTCAATAATATTGCTGGTTTTTAGTTTTTAGAATCAATCTACAGGCAAAGCACAAAATAAATATACTTATGGAAGATAATTTAGATATTATAAAACTTGACATAGTAATAATGTAGCAAATTTTATAAAGCAGAGGATGAAAGAGAAGGGGAAGGTAATGAAGACTAACTCATTTTTTAGACTGTGATAAATAATAAATATATGTCATAAATCAAGAAACCTATGAGAGCTGAAAATAATAAGAGCTTACAATGATTGGCAGAAAGTTTAGGTGTTTTAAACCCCTTATTTTTCACAAGTGAAGTAGATAAATACTGTCTAAAGCTGATAAACAAAGATATGGGGGTTTAAGATTCTAACAGTCATTACAAAAAAACTAAAAGTGGTGATAAGGATGATTATCCATATTGATTGGGATTGTCAGGATAAAGGGTAGAAAAGTTTATCTTTTTTTTTTTTAAAGATTTTATTTATTTATTTGACAGACAGAGATCACAAGTAGGCAGAGAGGAAGGCAGAGAGAGAGGAGGAAGCAGGCTCCCTGCTGAGCAGAGAGCCCGATGTAGGACTCGATCCCAGGACCCTGGGATCATGACCTGAGCTGAAGGCAGAGGCTTTAACCTGCTGAGCCACCCAGGCGCCCTGAAAAGTTTATCTTTTTGTTCCCCTTCTACACTGCTCAGATTTCTTTTAACCATAAAGAAGTATGTATGTGTGTAGACATAATACATACAAACAAGCTTTTTCATAAGAAAAGGAAAGATCTTACCATTTTACACTATCTTTCCTGAACTATTATTTAAACAAATATTTTCAGTTTCATTTAAATAGTTTCTTCTAAAAAAAAAAAAAGATTTTATTTATTTGAGAGAGACAGAGACGGTGACAGAGATAGCTAGAGAGAGCAAGAACAGGGAGGAGAGGGAGAAGTAGGCTCCCCATTGAGCAGGGAGCTGGATCCGGGGCTTGATCCCAGGACCCTGGAATCATAACCTGAGCAGAAGGCAGACACTTAACCGTCTGAGCCACCCAGGAACCCTTCATTTAAATAGATTTAAGCATGCAAAATTGCCTTTTGATTTTTATTTGTAAAATGTCTATTTATGCCATTGGTCTACAGCATTTTAATTTTTTATCTTTTTCCCATTTTATTTTATTTTATTTCAAATCCAGTTAATTAACATACAACACTATATTAGTTTCAGATGTACAATATTGTGATTCAATACTTCCATACACCACCTGGTGCTTAACATGACAAGTGCACTCCTTCCCCATCACATATTTTACTCCTCCCCCCATTTACCTCCCCTCTGGTAGCCAGCTATTCATTCTCTATTGTTAAAAGTCTGTTTCTTGGTTTTATTCCTCTCTCTCTCTCTCTTTTCTCCTTTGCTCATTTGTTTTGTTTCTTTTTTTTATTTTTTAAGATTTTATTTATTTGAGAGAGAGAGACTGATCACAAGCAGAGAGAGTGACAGGCATAGGGAGAAGGCAGGCTCTCTGCTGAGCAAGGAGCCTGATGTGGACCTTGATCCCATGCATTTATGACCTGAGCCTAAGGCAACTGCCTAACTGACTGAGCAACCCAGGTGTCCTTGTTTCTTTCTTTTCTTTTCTTTTCTTTTCTTTCTTTCTTTCTTTCTTTCTTTCTTTCTTTCCTTTTTTTTTTTTTTAAGATTTTATTTATTTATTGGGGGTAGGGAGCAGAGATAGAGAGTGAGAGTCAGAATCTCAAACAGACTCCTCGCTGAGCATGGAGCCAAATGCAGAGCTCAATCCCACAACCCCAAGATCATGACCTGAGCCAAAACCAAGAGTTGCATGCTCAACCAACTCAGCCATCCAGGTGCCCCTCTTTTGTTTCTTAAATTTCACATATAAGTGAAGGGCACCTGAGTGGCTCAGTCAGTTAAGCATCTGACTTTTGATTTCAGCTCAGGTCATGATCTCAGGGTTGTGAGATTGAGCCTTACATCAGGCTCCATGCTCAGTGAGAAGTCTGCTTAGGAATCTCTCTCTCCCTCCTGCTACTTGTGATCATTCTTCCTCCTCTCTCCCTCACTTAAAAAAAATAAAAATAAAAATCCACATATGAGTGAAATCATACAGTATTTGTCTTTCTCTGACTGACTTATTTAGCTTAGCATAATACTCTCCAGCTCCATCCATGTTGTTGGAAATAGCAAGATTTCATTCTTTTTTATAATTGAATAATATTCTATTGTGTATATGTACCACTTCTTTATCCAATCATCTATTGATAGATATTTGGCCTGCTTCCATAATTTGTCTATTATAAATAATGCTGTAATAAGCATAGACATGCATGTATCCCTTTGAATTAGTGCTTTTGCATTTAGGGGGTAAATACCAGTAGTTTGATTACTGGACTACAGACTATACTTTTTGAGGAAACTCCATATTGTTTTCCAGAGTGGGTGCACCAGTTCGCCTTTCTACCAACAGTGCAATGTTTATTTTTGTTGATTTTCATACTAAGATAACCTTTCGCTTGTGTTTATTTGCAGATTCCATTTCCTCACTCATTTTTAATATCTTTCCTAGGGTATTTTTTGACATTAAAAAAGTTTTTTCTTTATGTATACTTCCCCTTCGCTTTTATGTGTACAATTTCCAGATACCCTGTATTTTCATACATTATATATTGATACCCTTAAAAATACCTTCCCAATACCCAAATCTATATTTCATACATTAGATAAGGAAGAATGATTCTAAGCCATTTTACACATCTGGAACAAAGTTCTAGGTACTTCACAAGGTACTAGAGGGGCAGAGCAGGACAGGGAAAACATGACTCTAATGGTGACATTATATATGGACAGAACTTCATCCAGACAGATCCTTTTCTCTCAGGCAAAGTGTAAGCATGTGGAGGTGGCGGGTGGGGGGGAGTGGTGTTTCAAGGACCACTGATTATATCCAGGATACTCAACTTCTTTACCCTTTTCTTCATGTCATTCTTTTCTTCATTTTCATTGTAAGGAGGCACCATGAGGTGGCATGAAATGATAACCAGCAAGGATGCAGTACGCAGGAGGATATGGAAATGCTAGGAAAAGGGGGCAGAAAGAAGCTCACAGAATATCCTGTTGACTTAACCTAAAATGCAGAAAGCCCACCTTTCCTCTCTCCCTGCTCCTAGGAGCCTAACAAGTCCTGGCACAGAAGATTAAAGCCTGAAGTTTATCTGGTCTCAGCCTGTGGAGATGTGATGGGGCACTCATAGAAAGGGAGAGATTTTTTTTTTTTTCCTGACTTGATCAATCCTAGAAGAAAACAAGAGTGATGAGGGGCCATGAGAGTGTTGTCAAAGAATTCTAAGGATAGTAAAATATCTCAAGATATTTGGAATTATATACTTTTTTTTTTTTTAACTTTTTAAGAGGAGACACTCCTCCTAAAATAATTTGTCTAACTGGTCTACTTGGGACATTTAAATTTCAAATGCATTTTAAAAGAGTATTATCTACTAACCTAGGCAAGATCTCATCACATCTGAAATAATTTCCATATTAGGAAATTCTTCTTAAACCTGGGGTATTAAGCTAAAAATTCATGTTATGCACTTCCTAATTTTCTAAGTCTTTCTACTTATTTATCTATCTATTTTAAAGATTTCTGTTTAGAGGGCTAAGATGGCAGAGAAGTAGGACACCTTAGTGTTGTCTGGTTCCAGGAATTCAGTTAGCTAGCTATCAAATCATTCTGAACACCTACAAACTCAACTGGAGATCTAAGAAAAGAACAGCTGCAACTCTACAAATAGAAAAGTGAACACTTTCTGCAAGGTAGGAGGTGTGGAGAAGTGACTCTGAGACAATATATGGGAAGATATACTGTGTGGGGGAGGGAGCCTCTATAAGCCAGATATTAGAAGGTCATATAATACCAGAGTGCAAACTCAGAAATTTTAGAAGTCTGCTCCACTGAGGGACAACCCCACCTTAAAAGGTGTTGAAGTGGCAAAGTGGGGTGAATCCCAGGTGGGACTATGTTGTCTCAGGATCCTTGGGGTCATAGGAAGACCAGAGATACCTGAGTGTGTCAGCGTTCCCAGGCATTGGAACAGGGAAGCTGTCTGCAATCAGTGAGCCCAGGAATGACCTCTTAGCTCCAGGTTGCCATAAACCACGAACCGCAGCAGAGCTGGGTGACCACTCTCCGAGTAGGTAAGAGCAAGCAGCCAAACTGCAACAAGAACTCCCTTCCTCCCTCCCTGGGGAGGAACAGTGTGAGTGTGAGCCACAGGAGTCAGTACAGTGTGAAGACACTAAGTGGAGTTGAAAGTTTGGATAGAAATGCTTGGTCACAGGCTGGATGAGGACAGAGTGCAGATAGAGACCAGGGAGACAGGAGTGAGTGACTGCTTTACCCTAAGGACACACTGAAGAGTGGGGCTGCCAGCTCTCATATTTGGGGCTGGAGACTGGGAGGCCACCATTTTTATTCTCATCCTCTCAAGTGGCTGAGAAGGTCTTCAGGGAACAAAAGCCACCAGATTACTTAGCCTGGCCCCCTGATAAGGACAGTGCAATTCTCCCTTAGACACGGACACCTGAGAATCAGTACAACAGGCCCCTCACCCAGAAAATCAGCAAAAATTTAGCGTATGACCAAGTTTACCAATCAGTTTTACAGAACTGTAAAACTCCAGTGCTAGGGGAAAACAGTATATAGAATTCATGGTTTTCTCTTGTGATTCTTCAGTTTGAATATTAATTTTTTTCTTTTTCCTTTTTCAACCAATTTCTTATTTTACTAAGTCTTTTAAAATTTTCATTTCTACAGTTACATTCTATCCTTTCATTGTATTTAATTTTATTTTTTGATACATATATAAGTTTTCTTTCTTTACAATTTTGGGATTCAGTTTCTTCTAAAACACAGACCAAAATACATGCAGAATTTAGTGTATTGCTCTGTTCTATTCTCTCTTTTTTTAGTCTTTTTAAATTTTAATCTTTACAGTTACATTCTAACCTTTCATTGTATTTAATTTTATTTTTGTATGTAGATACGTTTTTCTTTCTGTAATACAATTTTGGGATGTAGTTATTTCTAACATATAGACCAAAATGCACCCTGGACATAGTGTATTACTCTGCCCTCCTCACTTGTCTGTTTACATTCTTTCTTTTTTTTTTTTTTATTTTTACAGTTACACTCTACCCTTTCACTATAGTTAATTTTATCTGTGTGCATATATAATTTTTTCTTTCTGTATAATTATGGGATCTGGTTTTCTAACAAACAGACCAAAGTACACACAGGATCCAGCGTATTGCTCTGTTCACCTGATTGTGTTCTCTCTCTCTCTCTCTTTTTTTTTTAGTTTTGGTTTTTTTGTTTGTTTGTTTGTTTTTCAGTTATGGGTCTCTTTTGATTGTTTAGTGTATATTTTTCAGGGTTTGTTGTTGCCATTTTATTATTTTAGTCTCTCATTCATCTATTCTTCTCTGGACAGAATAACAAAATGGAAAAAGTCGTCTCAAAAAAAGGGAACAAGAGGCAGTACTGACTGCCAAGGACCTAATCAATATGAATATAAGTAAGATGTCAGAACTAGAGTTCAGAATAATGACTAAAAAGATACTAGCTGGGCTTGAAAAAAGCATAGAAGACATTAGAGAATCCCTTTCCGGATTTTTAAAAATTTATTTCTAAATAAAAGAAATAAAATCTAATCAAATTTAAAAAAAGACTATTAATGAGATGCAATAAAAAAATGGAGGCTCTAACTGCTAGGATAAATGAGATAGAAGAGAGAATTAGTGATATAGATGACAAAATGATGGTGAATAAATGAGCTGAGAAAAAGGGAAATAAACACTACTGGATGATGAGGGAAGAATTTGAGAGATAAATGATACCATAAACGGTAAGAATATTTGAATATTTGAGATTCCAGAAGAAGAGGAAAGAGAGAGAGGGGCAAAATGTATATTGGAGCAAATTATATTGGAGAACTTCCCTAATTTGGGGAAGGAAACAGGCAAAACCAGGAGGCACAGAGAACACCCTACAAAATCAATAAAAATATGTCAATACCTCATCATATAAAAATGAAGCTTGCAAATCTCAGAGACAAAGAGAAAAATCCTAAAAGTACCTTGGGACAAGAGGTCCATAAACTACAAGGGTAGAAACATTAGGCTGGCAGAATACCTTTCCAAAGAGACCAAGTGGGCCAGAAAGTACTGGCATGACATATTCAGGGTGAAAAGTGAAAAAAATATGCAGCCAAGAGAATTTTATCTGTCAAAGCTGTCATTCAGAATGGAAGGAAAGATGAAAAGCTTCCAGGACAAACAGAAACTGAAAGAAAAATTATGTTCACTAAACCAGCCCTGCAAGAAATATTAAAGGGAGGGCACCTGGGTGGCTCAGTCGTTAAGCATCTGCCTTTGACTCAGGTCATGATCCCAGGCTCCTCTCCCTGTATCTCCCTCTCCCACTCCTCTTGTTTGTGTTCCCTCTCTTATTGGCGCTCTCTCTCTCAATCTCTCTCTCTCTTTGTCAAATAAATATATAAAATCTTAAAAAAAAAAAAAAAAGAAAAGAAATATTAAAGGGGATCCTCTAAGCAAAGACAAAGCCCAAAAGTAACATAGACCAGAAAGGAACAGAGACAATTTACAGAAATGTGACCTTACAGGTAATACAAAGGCACTAAATTCATATCTTTCAATAATTATTCTAAATGTAAATGGGCTAAGTGCCCCCAAATAAGGCACAGATATCAGATTGGATAAAAAAGCAAGACCCATCAATATGTTGTCTGAAAGAGACACGTTTTAAACTCAAAGACACCTCCAAATTGAAAGTGAGAAGGTGAAAATTGATATAACATGCTAATGGACACCAAAAAAAAAAAAAAAAAAAAAAACTTGGAAAACAAAAAAAAAAAAAAAAAAAAAAAAAAGCTGGGATAGCTATCCTTATGTCAGACAAATTATATTTTAAACCAAAGACTGTAATAACAGATGAAAAAGAACACGATATCATAATTAAAGGGTCTAAGCAACAAGAAGCTCTAATAATTTTAAATATTTATGCCCCTAACATGGGAACAGCAAATCATATAAACCAATTAATAACAAAATTAAAGAAACACATTGATAATAATACAATAATAGTTGGGGATATTAACACCCCACTCACTGCAGTGGACAGATCATCTAAGCAAAAATCAACAAGGAAACAAAGGCTTCAAATGACACGCTGAACCAGATGGTCTTCACAGATATACTTGTGCATTCCATCCTAAAGCAACAGAATACACATTCTTCTTGAGTGCACAGGGAACATTCTCCAGAATAGATCACACACTGGGTGTCACAACTTAGGTCTCAGTGGTACCAAAAGATTGGGATCATTCCCTGCATGTTTTCAGAACACAGTGCTTTGAAACTGAAACTCAATCACAAGAGAAATTTGGAAAAAATTCAAATGGAGGCTAAAGAGTATCCTACTAAGGAATGAATAGGTCAACCAGGAAATTAAAGAAGAATTTTAAAAATTCTTGGAAACAAATGAAAATGAAAACACAACTGTTCAAAACCGCTGGGATGCAGCAAAGGTGGTCCTAAGAGGAAAGTATATAGTAATACAAAACTTTCTCAAGAAACAAGAAAGGTCTCAAATACACAACCTAATCCTATAGCTAAAGGTGCTGGAGAAAGAACAGCAAATAAAGCCTAAACCCAGGAAGAAAATATAATTAATAAAGATCAGAGCAGAATCCAATGAAATAAAAACCAAAAAAACAGTAGTACAAATCAACAAAACTAGGGATTTGGTTCACTGAAGGAATTAATATGATTGATAAACTTCTGGCCTGACTTATCAAAAAGAAAAGAGAAAGAACCCCAATAAATAAAATCATGAATGAAAGAGAAGAGATCACAACCAACACTGAAGAAATAAAAACAATTATAAGAACATATTTTGAGCAACTATATGCAAACAAATTAGGCAATCTAGAAGAAATGGAGGCATTCCTAGAAATGTATAAATGAAGAAATAGAAAACCTGAACAGACCCATAACCACAGCAAAACTGAAGCAATAATAAAAAATCTCCCAACAAACAAGAGTTCAGCACCAGATGGCTTCCAAGGGGAATTCTATCAAATATTTAAAGAAGAATTAATACCTTTTATTCTGAAGCTGTTTCAGAAAATAGAAATGGAAGGAAAACTTCCAAACTCTATGAAGCCAGCATTATTGTTCTGATCCCAAAACCAGACAAAGACCCCACCAAAAAGGAAAATTACCGACCATTATCCTTCATGAAGGTGGATGCAAAAATTCTCACGAAGATATTAGTTAATAGAATTCAACAGTACCTGAGAGGATTAGTCAAGTTGCAAGGTTGGTTCAACATCCACAAATCAATCAGTGTGATATATTACATTGATAAAAGAAAGGACAAGAACCATACAATCCTCTCAATAGATTCAGAAAAGTACAGCATACTTCGTTAAAGTTCTTCACAGTGTAGGAATAGAGGAAACATAACTCACTATTGTAAAAGCCATCTATGAAAAGCACACAGTGAATATCATTCTCAATGGGGAAAAACAGAACTTGCCCCTTAAGTTCAGGATTACAGCAGGGATGTCCCCTTAAGTTCACGGATTACAACAGGGATGTCCACTATCACCAGTGTTAAGTTCCCCTTAAGTTCAGGATTACAGGAGGGGTGTCCACTATCACCAGTGTTGTTTAACATCATACTAGAAGTACTAGCCTCAGCAATCAGATAACAAAAAGAAATAAAAGGCATCCAAATCAGCAAAGAAGTCAAACTCCCACTCTTTGTAGATGACATGATACTTTATGTGGAAAACCCAAAAGGCTCCACCCCAAAATCGCTAGAACTCATACAGGAATTCAGCAAAGTGGCAGGATATAAAATCAATGCACAGGAATCAGTTGCATTTCTATACACTAACAATGAGACAGAAGACAGAGAAATTAAGGAGTCAATCCCATTTACAATGGCACGAAAAACCATAAGATACCTAGGAATAAACCTAACCGGAGGCAAAGGATCTGTACTCAGAAAACTATAAAACACTCATGAAAGAAATTGAAGAATACACAAAGAAATGGAAAAACATTCCATGCTCACAGATTGGAAGAATCAATATTGTTAAAATGTCTATGTACCTAGAGCAATCTATATATTCAATGCATCTCTATCAAAATACTATCAACTTTTTTCATAGAGCTGGAACACATAATCCTAAAATCTGTTATGGAATTAGAAAAGACCCAGAATAGCCAAAGGAATGTTGAAAAAGAAAACTAAAGCTGGTGGCATCATAATTTGGGACTTCAAGCTCTATTACAAAGCTGTAATCATCAAGATAGTATGGTACTAGCACAAAAACAGACACATAGATTAATGGAACAGGATATAGAACTCAGAAATGGACCCTCAACTCTATGGTCAACTAATCTTGGAGAAAGCAGGAAAGACTGTCCAATGGAAAAAAGTCTTTTCAAAAAATGGTGTTTGAAAAATTGGACAGTGACATACAGATGAATGAAACTGGACCATTTCCTTATACCATGCACAAAAAATAGACTCAAATAGATGAAGGACCCAAATGTGAGACAGGGATCCATCAAAATTCTAGAGGAGAACACACACAGCAATTTCTTGACCTCAGCCACAGCAACTTCTTGCTAGATTTACCTCCAAAAACAAGGGAAACAAAGGCAAAATGAACTACTGGGACTTCATCAAGATAAAAAGAGTTTGCACAGCAAAGGAAACAGTTGACACAACCAAAAGATAACTGACAGAATGGGAGAAGATATTTGTAATATCTTATCAGATAAAGGGCTAGTAACCAAAGTTTATAAAGAACTTATCAAACTCAACACCCAAAAAACAAATAAGCCCATCAAGAAATGGGCAGAAGAGATGAACAGACATTTCTCCAAAGAAGACATACAAATGTCCAACAGACATATGAAAAAATTCTCAACATCATTCAGCATCAGGGAAATGTAAGTCAAAACCACAGGAGTGTTGTGGTGGCTCAGTCAGTTAAATGTCTACCTCTGGCTCAGGTCATGATCCCAAGGTCCTGAGATCGAGCCCCACATTGGGCTCTCTCCTCACTGGGGTGCCTGGTTCTATCTCTCTCTTTGCCTACCGCTCCACCTGCTTGTGCTTCCTCTCTCCAATAAATAAATAAAATCCTTAAAAAAAAAAAAAAATCAAACCCACAATGAGATACCACTACATCCTATCAGTCAGAATGACTAAAATGAACAAGTCAGGCCAGGGTAGGTGTTGGCAAGGATGCAGAGAAGTGGGAACCCTCTTATACTATTGGTGGGAACGCAAGCTGATGTAGCCACTCTGGAAAACAATATGGAGATTCCTCAGTTGAAAATAGAGCTACCCTATGACCCAGCATTTGCACTACTAGGTGTTTGTCCCCAAAATACAAATGTAGTGATCTGAAGGGGCACCTGCACCCCATTTTTTATAGCAGAAATGTCCACAGCAGGCAAATTATGGAAAGAGCCTAGATGTTCACCAACAGATGAATGGATAAAGAAGATGTGAGATATATATAGCTATCTATCTATCTATCTATCTATCTATCTATAGATATATATCTATATATATATAGCTATCTATTTATCTATAGATATATATCTATATATATAGCTATCTATCTATCTATAGATATATATCTATAGATATAGATATATATCTCCAATGGAATATTATTCAGCCATCAAAAAAATGAAATCTTGCCATTTGCAACAACATGGATGGAACTAGAGGGTATTATGCTAACCGAAATCAGTCAATCAGAGAAAGGCAATTATCATATCATCTCATTCATATGTGGAATTCAGAAACAAAACTGAAGATCATAGGGGAAGGGAGGGAAAATAAAACAAGCTGAAATCAGAAAGGAAGAAAAACCATGAAAGACTCTTCTTAATCATAGGATACAATCTGAGGTTTGCTGGAGGGGAGGGGGCCAGGGGGCTGGAGTAACTGGGTAATGGACATTAAGGAGGGCACATTATGTAATGAGCACTGGGTATTTCATAAGACTGATGAATCACTGAACTCTACCTCTGAAACTAGTAATACACTATATGTAAATCAATTGAATTTAAATAAATAAAGTTTTCTGTTTAATTCACTTGATATTCACTTCGATGTATTTAATGCAAATATGTAATCATTTGACTTACCTTCATATAACCAATTTTTGCAATATCATTTGTTGAACAATTTATGTCTTTCCTGTTCTTTTGTGGTTAATCAGAGTTCTAATTTATTGGTGCATTTATGGAAATAGACCTTTATTAATTATGATGGAACTCAAAGGCTCTATTCACAGGACACACACACCCCTTTGTAGGATAAAGTTATCTAGAAACCAAATAATTTATCAGAATTTCATTAGGCAGAAATGAAATCAGAATGAAAGATGATAAGTGTTTTTAAGGATATCTCATCCTGCCTTGGTAAAAGATGAAAAAATAAGCTTACAACATAAGCACAACAGACCTTTGCAGTGACTGAAATTATTTATCTCAGGGCCAGTGTCTGTCTTCCCTGGATATAACTACATATCTATTATAGTTTTTACCTCTTGACAAATTTCCTTAATTTTAGACATCAATGCTATCATCACTGTATTCTATGGGGAGTATTTATACTCTGTTAATTCTGCTAGATCAGACAATATCTGTTTGATCTAGTGACATTTTAATGAGCATTCTTATCAACTTGGTGTATCCTCTTGGGATTTATAGGCATATAATTATATTGCTTTCAAATAACAGTATTAATTTCCTTTTCAAAATTTATAATTCTGTTTTTAGTTCTGGTCCTATTTCATCGACTAGAATTTCCGGGACAACAGTTTAAATTAAAATAATAATGAGCAACTTCAGCTTACCTCAACTATATCCAATGGAAAAAAAATCACTAGAGTTTATTCTGAAAATTTAACACATTTATTCTAAATTTACTCACATTTTAAAAAGTTAGTAATAGGTGTTAATTTTTGTAGCATCATGAGACATAGTGGTGTGCTATTACATTAATAAAGTTCCTAATGTTAGATTCTCTTTACTTCTTAAAGTAAAGAGGAATGGTAAAAGACCTCTTTAAAAATTTAAAATTAAAAAATAAAATTAAAATTAAAAAATAATTTTATCAAAATACAGTGAATGATTCTTTGGATGAGTTGATTTTTTTTTTCTTTGCCAGTATTTTAATTTGGATTTTTACCTTTATATCAGATGAATGCTTCCAGCTGTTAAAACAAAACAAAAACAAAAAACCTGCAAGGGCAGCAGTGGCATACCCTAAGTATATATGTGTGTGTGTGTGTGTGTGTGTGTGTGTGTGTCTGTGTGTCTGTGTGTCTGTGTGCCTGTGGGTGTTTTATCTCAGTTACCAGGAAAAACCCAAGAGGTGATTTCAGGACTAGGTCAGCAAGTCAATTCTGTCATGGTCCTCTTTTTATCTCTCTCCACCATCTTTAACAATAGCCAAAGGCTTTGTTTTTCACACTTGACACCTCATGTTTGCAAAACAATTGCTGCTACTCCAGACAACACCAACAAGCCTTCCTCTTCTATCTGATCCTTATATTAGGACACCAACTCAGTTTTTTCTAGATGTTCCTCAACAGTTTCCCTTAAGTTCCATTGGCCAGACCTGGGTCAATGAGCCAGCCACATTCTGTAATGAAGGCTGGGAGAGTAACCTACTGGCAAAAAGAAGCATAATTTTTATTCTTAGAGTTAAATCAATCATGATTAATCACCATGGGCTCAGAAGATTATGGCACAAAGAAAGTAAGAATTCTATTAACAAAGAAATAGATGGAATGGAGATAGTTCAAGGATTAAAATTAATAATATGTCTACCACCATATCTACTCTATTTTCATTTATGAGTCAGATGCATACTTTTTGTACTAAGCTTATCATATTCAGTAATCAAAATTAATGCTTGTTTCCTAAAATGGAATGTTCAATATTCTAAATTCCCCATGCTCTGCAATGGAATATACAAGTATGTCTTCAGAACTCATCTGACTTTAGAGTTTTATAGAAAGAATTATCTGAATTTTATTTACTATTTTGCTACAATTATTGGTCTATCTAATCTTTGATTTCTGCTGGAGTTCATTTTGGTAATTAGTGTGTTTTCAGAAATATTTCATTTATATTTTCAAGTATAAGAGCTTAGAGTCTAATATGCTATTACTAAAAAAAATTTAATACATCATTTATTCTATCTGTATCTCTTCATAATTTTCAACATTGGTTTTATCTCTATTATTAATTATATTTTTAATAGAACAAATTCTTGAACGTAATTTTATATTTTTCAATGTACTTTTTAAATAACCTAATGAAGACTGCCTTCTGTTTTATTATTTTTGTATAATTTCTTTAAGCTCCTATTTGTTTTGTTCTAAATTTGTGATTTAAATCCTTAATAAATTTGTATTAATAGTTCCTGTTTAATAATTAAAAGACTTAAATCTAAGAGAAGTTTTTTCTTGCCTTTTGTTTTAGCAATATGGCTTATGTCAAATTACTTCTGACTCCCATTTTATTACTTAACATATAGCTTTTTAGTATTAGAGAATTGTTTTTCTCTAGTTCATTTTTCATCCTTAACATTCATTCAATTAATATTTATGTTATCAAAGAATGTACCCTGTACATTTGTAAATTTATAAATCAGTGTTTCTCAATTTTTGAAGAAAATACAGTCTTTCAAAGGTACCAAGTTCAACTTTATGGATATTAGGTAACCTGATTTATTCTAGTGTGCTTATTTTGTTTTATTTAATCATTTATTGGCTGAATGGGATATTCAATTCTAAAAAAATTAATTTTAAACTTGTCAATTTTTGTCAATTTTGCTTGTATATCTGACAATGATTACCTCATTTATTTTTCTGTTATAGTTTTTTATCAAGATTGTAATTTTTTCTTAAAGAAAGTAAATTCTTCCTGTAGAATAAATTTGTCTGAAATTAATTTAGCTATCTCTGTTGTTTTCCTGTTTGTATTTGTCTGGATAATACCCTAACCATAGATTCTTTTAAAAATTCTCTGTCTTTGAATAAATAGAAGATAGTCACACTTCAGTTTTTAGCCAAATGAGAAAACATTATATATTAACTGAGAAGTTTAACACATTTATTTTTATTGTCAGAGCTATTATATTTGGTCTTCCATTATATAGTTTTATGCTGTTCTAAAATGCTTACTTTGTTTTTTTTTATATTCTCCAGTAATTTATATTCTTCAGTAGGTGCAGAATAGCTTAACTCCCTTAGTAGTTACCGTTAAATATTTAAATGATAGATCCCAAATTAGCAAAAACCAAAGACAGACCATAGCTGTTGACATCCCACCACACAAGATAAGGAATTAAGGATAAATTGACCTCTATATTTTCAGATCTTAGCTAATATAATCTATGAACTTAATCTATTTTCAATTAAACTATCATTTCCATTTCCATACTACATTAAGACTTCTTTAATTTTTCTGTTGAATCTTATCGCATTTAGAACAACCATTATTATTTAGATTTAAGTCTTTGCTTAATTAAACCTTAACTCGAATTTATTTCCATTTTTTAACAGAGTTCCTCATTTTTAATGTCTCAATTTTAATGTACTTCAATTGGCAGAAGCACTTCTTAAAGAGATTAAATTTTTCAAAACAATTTTTAAATTTATCTTTTCAATTCAAAATTTTTATTAGTGAATGGATATACATATCTTTTCAACAATTTCATGAATTGAGTCCTACCCAAGTTAACACGTTTATTTTTTCACTTTACCAATTATCACAAATTACCCCCATATCCTGACAATAGATCAATTGTGAATCTTTGCTTTCAATATTATGAGTTGGCCTTTTTTCCCTCTGTGTCCTAGTGGGAATTTTAATGGGAATTCAGAAACTGTCATTTTACCTCAAAACTTGAATATTTGCTTATTTGACAATTGATCCTATTGCTGAACATTTACTTTTTTCTTTTGAAAATAAGTTCTCAGAAAAAAAGAAGTAATGTAGAAAGCAAATAAGAAATATGACGCAAAAGAAATCAGAGCTTAGATCTGGATGGCAGTTCAACTATTTAAAACTAAGAGTAGCTTGAGTAGAGGGTGTGAAAGTGGTGAGCACAAGTGGAAAGGGCATTGGTACAATTACCAGTTTGTTGGCTTGGAAAATGTTTATACTAGAACAAAGTAACTTTTCTTTCTTTTTTTTTTTTAGAACAAAGTAACTTTTCTAAACAAAAGAACCTCTTTACAAATCTTATCCCCACTCTGTCCAAATTCCAACCCCCATTTCTTCAAATCTCTCTATAGTATAATCATAAAAACATGTACAACTTTTTCTAACCTCATTTCAAAAGTTAACTCAAACTCCCATGGTCACTAATAGAAACTCAATGTCCTTGTGGTCTGATAGAGCCTAAGCTTGCTGGTTGCCAGAGTCTATTTAATATATTTTCCTAAGCAGTGTGGATAATGAGATAAGATATTCAGGGGAATTAAAATGTTAATTATGTGTACAGCTTGGTAAATATGCTCAGTGACTGAACTGATTCATTATATGAACTTAAATTATTATTGCAACAGTGAATGTCAACCATTCATGACACATACCTTCATCACAAAATGTTGAAGACCAAATTCAACCATGTACTTACCAAAAATTAACAACTACTATAAAATTATTCTTGAGTTGCTCTTAAATAATTCCCAAAGTGTCCTGACACTGTAAGTACTCCCCAAGATACTGGTACCCAGTTTCTCGGCTACCTAAAGAACTCAAGAGAAATTTCAATAATATAACATTTGCGCTTAGTGAATCATACAACGATTAAGTGGCAAAGATAAAACTTTCAAATGACGGTACCTGATACCCAAGCCTGTGTTCTTTCTGTTATGATTTTGATTGCTTCTTATATCAACAACAATAACTACCAAGTACTGAGTATTCACTATACTTTATACATATACGATCATATTTTCTTCTCACAACCCTTCTCGGTAGATTTATTTTTCCCATTTTGCAAAGAAGAAATTGAGGCTCAGGAAATTTTAAACGTATTGTATTGTATTAGCAACTCACAAAAGAATGAAATGTGTACTTGCGCAGACAGAAAGCATGAAATCTATCTTGAAATAGCTTTAAAGAATAGCACTATTGTTTGGAAAATTGGGGAGTAGAAAAATCAAGTCAGAATTCTTATTTCAGAAGGTAAAAAAAAAAAAAAAAAAAGAAAAGAAAAGAAAAGAAAAGAAAAGAAAAGAAAAAGCCAAGAGAGCTCCCCTGGTCACAGGCACCAAGCCAAGATGGGAACAAGGAGATGAGTATGTGGATTATTCTGGTGTGGCTCTCTTGTGTGTCAGTCAGAGTAGGACCCAGTAGCACATCAGCACTTCCCACTTATAAGTGCTGTAAATCACTCCTCTCTGTATGTCTATGTTCTCAGCTGCCCTCAGCATTTGGGGAAGTGGAAGGTCCCAATGAGCCAGTTACCGTTTTGCTCAGGGCTAAGTGTATGCTCTTTATAGTCCTGTCTGCTTGTCCACTGCCTGTGATGTGTGCCAGCGTTGCTCATGTGAAACCCAAATAACTCCCTTGATGCAATTAAAGAGCAGTCCCTAAAATAGAAGATAGGATTAAATCCATACCATTATGGGGAAACGGTATAGTGAGAAACGCCTACACCTTTACTGGGTATGAGGGAAAATAACAATGCTAACCCAACTAAGCACTAGAATATGTTCTGTTTCTCTAAAATATACATATTCTAAGTTATAGCTTTGTAGCTTAATTTAAAATGCATATCTGGGATGCCAATTCTTTAATTTGTACACATACCATTTTTTGAGTGATATATTTTCTCTTTCCGGTTAATCATATACAAGGTCAGTATTACCCACACATCTGTTCACCTCTTGATTACTAAATGTGATTTCAGCTTATCTGGTTGGGTTAAACAGAATCTCCTTCCATTTCACTGATTGCACAGAAACATCATTAGTCTGTCAAAGATTCTTTCTATACACTGACTAATTTCATGTCATATTCAGTCTCATCGCGCAGTAGGTCACAATTTCCACCACTACTGAGATCTCATGTAAACAACGCCACATAATCCATGACATTGCCACCAAGTTTGTGCAGAGGCAGCAGCTATTCAGCTGTTGTACATATTTTATGAGCACCACCCCTACCCTTTAACGATGACAGCACTTTAAAGAAATAAGCCATTAATTAAATACCAAACATGTGGGCTTATCTACTGACACCTAAATTTCCTGATTTTGTGGCATTAAGTCCGTGTCTTGACCTCTCAATTCTTTGCAAGCAATGAAAAAAATTATAAACCAGTCCCTGCCACAGTAGTCATTGTGGTGATCAAAATAGGCCAAGTGAAGCATATGTAAAGATACACATAGAACATTACCAATAGTTCTTAAAAATGGAAACCAACCTAAATATCCAATAAAATGTGAATAGTGTACTAAATGCTAACAATTCTTATGATGGATCATGTTTATTAAGAGACTTTAACTAAATTAAATGTTACATAATATTATGTTCAAAGGACACAATATTATCTAATTTAGTAAAAAAATATGTATTTTTAAAATCTTAAAAGAAAATACACCATGGTGTTAACAGTAGCTATCAGTGGATAGTTAGATAATAGTTGAGTTAAAAAATAATAATTTTCTAATTAATCTGGAAAAATAAAAAATAAAAGTCACCTGCAACAGAAAAAATAATATCAATTTTATTTGTTTTACTTTTTAAAAGGTAATATATCTTTCCATAATTATAAAAATCATTAAAATATGTGCAAAATACTTTGAATGCCAAAGTGTATCAAATATGTGAGTTAATATAATTACTTGAATAAAGATAAAGATAAATAAAGAAAACAAAGAAAGTTTGTTTCAGCTACAAATAGAAGTTCAAGTTTCCTAACAGTCTTAGTGCTATGATTCAAATATTACAGTTTGAGATATCAAAATTTTAATATATATCTAGATAAGGTAATATGAGTCTAGTTCATTTAATTAATGCGATGTTAGCATACAATTCTGCTGATAAAATCGAGTTCAAAATAAAATCAATCTAAACATAAATTTGTTTATTTAAGTGTGGTGGTCAAATTATTTAGTTAGCATTATCTGTTAGAGTTTTATTTTCTTAAAGAAAATATTACATGCTCCAAAGAAATCATTATTGAATAATCAGTATTAAAATTTTAAAAATAAGACTCAGACAGTAAAAATTAGTAAGAAATCAAGATTATGTAATTATTCCAAATAATTTAGAGTACTGTGCTATAAAATTTTATTTCTGTAGAAGATATATATCAAATATTTTGGTTCAACATATGAATCATTTAAAAACTAATTAAAATTAAGAGAATACTGCAACTTAATTTATTTCCAATATTTATTCAAGAAGCTCTTACTTGTAATGGGAGTCAGAAGAGTCAAAATTGTGAGAGATAATTCTTGACCTCATTTTAAAAATTTGACCCTAGTATTTATATAATTACAGTCTAATTTTTCTAGAATAAATATTTAAAATGTCATAGATCTATTCTGAAACTATCAATTTATATTCTATTATGACATCAAACAGTATTTCTGTGAGTATGTGTACATATTTTGCTTATTTTTTTATCATAAATAAAAAGAAACATGCTTCAAGTGCCTTCTTCCATTAGTCAGGTTGTGATAAGAAAGCGGTATGAACAACCCTGAGATACATTTTTCTTATTTTTCTTTACCATTAAGAAATATGAGCCTTGTACAAAGTCATAAACCCTGTAAATGGCAGTGTCTGCCATCAAAGACAACTCACTTTCTACTACATCACACGAAAGTTGAAATTACTGTGAAAAAATATGAAATAATCACCTTCAGAATATTTCATTAAAAAATTCCTTATGGGAAAGTAAACCAGTAAATTAATAATGAAAAACTATCATATCAACTATTCTAATATAACAGTTTCTTCACATTTTAGCAAAGGTTGGTGGGGGGGTTGGTGAGCCTGGTGGTGGGTATTAAGGAGGGCATGTATTGCATGGAGCACTGGGTATGGTGCATAAACAATGAATTTTGGAGTACTGAAAAGAAATAAAATAAAATAAAATAATAAAAAAATAAAAGCTGCTTGATCAATTCCCTATAATAAAAAAATGATAAAGCATTTCACAATCAAGAACATCTTATAAAGAGTACTTCTTAAATTAATCTGTGGTGAAGGACTAATGTTTGATTGTTTCTTTGTTTACCCTTAATTCTTTTATAGCTCTACTCTGTTCAGTGAGTCTGCTAATCATGCATGTGGGTGTGTGAGAAAGGCAAACTACTATTAGCACTTCTAAATGCTTCTCTAAAATTCTTTTAATGCATGCTGTAACAGCTTGTGAACCACATTTTCAGTAGCACTGTGTTAGAGACAATTAAATAGTGTAATAACCAAAGTTTATTACATATTATTTTGAATACCTTTTGATCAATATTTTACTACATATAATTTTGAATATGAATAATCAATGTGTTTTCTTAAATTGGGATGAGTGGTAAAACTGACTATTTCACATTTTTGCCGGAAATAAATTAAATGGCTAGAAGCAGGGATCAAGAAGAAAGAGAAATATTGGATAACCTACCTATATGAAACATGATTCATGAATAATCAAGAATTAGCTCTGTCAGTCAAATTAACTATTTCTTGCTTCCAAGTAAAGCCATTTAGTATCTCCTATCTGCTCTTCTGAGTTACTTTGGTCTTGAGTTATTTTGCCACTAGTGGGACACTTGTTTTTCTTCTGTAGCAAAACTTGCATGGGAGAATGACTTGGTCACTTATTAAAAATAAACTGTAGGGACAACTGGGTGGCTCAGTTGGTTAAGCCACAGCCTTCAGCTCAGGTCATGGTCCCAGGGTCCTGGGATTGAATCCCACACAGGGTTCCTTGCTCAGCGGGGAGCCTGCTTCTCTCTCTGCCTCTGCCTGCCACTCTGCCTGCTTGTGCTCTCTCTATATCTGAAAAATAAATAAATAAATAAATAAATAAATAAATAAATAAATAAAATCTTTAAAAAGATAAAATACACTGTAACTGATGTTTACTTCTTACTGATAAAACTGAGTTATAACTTATGGCATAAAAAACAAAACACATCCCATCTCACTCTGCGCAAAACACCCCATTAAAAAAATTAAAGATCCTGCAAGCAAGAAGTAAAATATGATAAATCACTCAGGAAATGTATTTAAGAAATGAGGAAAGAAATGTATGAATGGCAAACCATAGGTAAAGACCAAGCCTAGCTTATTAAGATCTTTCTGCTTAAGTTATTATTGATCAGGCATTTTTGCTATGACAACCTCTTACAAATAATGTGTTTTTAAAGTTCCTTTGTAGAAGGAGACTCTCAAAGTATGAGATAGATCTGTCCATTGAAATGGTTCAGGATTCAGAAACTGATGTAAATGGACATTTAACTGCTTTCTCATAGGAACAATCCTGTTCACTGATGTATCCCTATGGGTACTCACTAGATATTCAATCCACATGTACTGACTTCTGAATGAATGACAAAGAGAGGTTTCTTCAAGAAAGGAAAAGTGTACACTATCCCTGATTGCTCTATTTTTCTATGCGTTGCTTGCACAAACCATAAGGAGAGAATTCACACTATCCAGTCCAAGTGGGCTCAACAGGAAAGAGCAAATGAAAATCCAACCCAGGCAACCCGGTCAAAACAAAGGTGGGTTTCCCTATGACATGGCTCTCACCACATCAGCACCACGGCTGAATAATAAAATCTTCTAACTGTTAGAAAAGACATATACACTGGTTGGCCTGACTGGCTGGTGGGAATTCCAGCTATATCTACAACATAGTATAACTCATAGCTAGGAAAGTGCTCCAGAGGCTCATTATTTAATTAAGAGTAGGAATTACAAGAGCACTAAATGCAATGAAGCAATACAATTTGCAAGGGCTCCGAATTTATGGTTTTCATTAATTAACATAAAGTAGTGTAGGCAAGCGAAATCAAGTGATCTGCTCAGCTATTAGAATTTTGAGAGTTAATTAATATAACAGTACAGATCATTGAGCTTAGAAATTATGAGTAACATATAGAATTTTAAAGAGTATCATGATGTTCTATAATTATAAGATACTCTTCTGTTCCTTCAAATTGTATTCTCTTGAAGAATGGTTCCTTAATTCAAGATCAGATATTGCTAAATCCATATGAAGGGAAAACAATTAGAAAATTTGTGAATTCAAGTCTATAACCTCTTCTAATAAGTGATTTGTTTATTTACTTAATCTGCTGTGATAATTACAAACCATTAGTGGCCATTAATAAATAAAACTATTTGCATTTCACAAATATATTTGAATTTCAGACTTCTTAAATTTCCCACTGAAAGAAAACAAAACAAAACAAAACCTAAACCAACTGTTCTATGACCACAGCTTAAAATGCAATGGAGCAAATTCTCATTTCTCCTCTGGAATTGTAAACTTTAGGGGAATTGGAAGCTGTATCAGTTGCCACCACTGCCATTCTATGCATTCTGTATACCCTGCCCTCCTCATTGGGCTTCTTAATTTAAGAGCTCTAGAGCATTGAGAGCTATTGTTCCTCTCATTTGAATGAAAAGCTATGTAAATAAAAGTAGAGTCTTGCCGTTTCTATCGAATTTAATTTGTTAAAAATAGACATACATTGTAACCTGAATAGCATTTTCTGTGATGACTTTATAGATCCCTAATACATCTTAGTACATTTTAAATTATAGGGAAAAATCTTGCACTTACAATCAGGACATCAATGGTCTAAAAACATTTTCTCTATATAAGCACAGATGTACATATTTTTTTTCACAATTACAGTAGTTATCATCCACTGAGTATGGAAAATATGTCAGATGCCTTATTATTGCTTTATATAGATTATCTCATTATTGCTGAAAAGCATCTTGAAAGATAGTCCTTGTTTTTCATAAAAAAGGAAACTGTTATGGGCTGAAGTTTGTTCCTCCCACCAAATTCTTATGTTGAAGTCCTATTACTCAATACCTTAGAATGTGACTGTTTTGGGGGATAGGACTTTGAAGGGGTAATTTAAGTAAAATGAGCTACATGGGTGGATCTTAACCTAGTAGGACCAGTGCCATTACAAAAGGAGGAAATTAACACAGAGAGAACATGCAGACCAAAGGGCGCTGCATGAGGACACAGTGAGAGGCTGGCTGTCCACAAGCCAAGGAGAGAAGCCTCACAAGAGACCAAACCTACCAACACCTTGACTTTGGACTTTCAGCCTCCGAAACTGTGAGACAATGAATTTCTGTTGTTTAAGCCACTCAGTCTGTGGTGTTTTGTTACAATAGCCCTAGCAAACTAACACAAAAACAATGATTTAAAAAAGAAGAAGGAGAAGAAACAATTATATTGATATAGTAACTCTCAATCCTTATAGCTAAGTATTTCACTTAACCTGGCTTACCAACATTTCTATTGCATAAAACAACTAGGAAATGGGTGAGAAAGATGTAAATCCATTCCCTTCTGCTCAAAGAACAAGCTCTTCCCACCACTCCAGTGAGGGTGGGGTGGGGTGGGGGACATTGTCAAGAGATAACTTGCACAAAAATAAAACATTAAAACAGATAAAAATAATTTTATTTTAAATAAAGCATGAGTGAAGGCCAGGAGCCCATCAAACCCCACGTGTAGGGCCATTTGCTTGACACTTCCCACACTGATCCTCTCCTTGGTGGCAGTTAAGGAGGGACCCAGTGGGGAAATGACTGTAGGATACGGTGCTGCTGCAGCTCTTAGGGAGGCTTATCTCATTCCCAGATTTGGGCTTTCAAATATTAAAGATTTTCTGTAACAATCTGTATTTTCTGAACAATGTATAGAGAAACTTATCAGTATACCCAAGAACTTTCCAAAGCTTTAATACACTCCTGTTAAGGATGAGTTTCCTATTCAAACAGAGCTGGGGGGACAGAGCACCTGGCAAGGTTGTTGTTGAGGACAAGAAGGTCTCATCTACACTGAGGATTAAAAACTGAATTGGCAGAATTTTTCATTGTTACAAATGCATTTCCAATGATGAAAAAGGATTCACCAGAGAGTATGGCTCCTTGGTACTAAGCAATATTGCTTATGCATTTTATTTACAGCTGAAATTTTCTGTTTGGAAAGATACTCCCTAAAAGCTGGCAAATGATAGCAGACAGCCTTCACAATTAGCATTTTTAACAGCATTATTGAGCTATAATTGATAAATGTAACAAACCACACATATTTAAATAAACCACACATATTTAAAGCATTCATTTGATAAATTTTGAAGTATATAAATGTTCATGATACCACCATCAAAATCAACATAATGAATATATTTATTACCCCGAAAGTTTCCCAGGGGACCTTTGTAATTTCTCCAAGCCCTGCCCCAGCATTACCACTCCTCAAGCCTCACCAAGCAAAAACTGCTGTACTTTCTGTGACTAAGTATTTATTTGCATTTCCTATAATTCTATATAATGAAATCATGCAGTATGTATGCAGTATCTCTTTTTTGTCTGGCTTCTTTCAGTCAGCATAATTATTTTGCATTTCATCCATGTTATGTGTAGCAGTAGTTCATTCCTTTCCATTGCTGAGTAGCATTACATTATATGAATACACTGTAATTTGCTTATCCACTCATCTGTTAATGAAATCCAGGGCTTTTTACAGTTATGGGTATGAACATTAATGTACAAATATTCGTATGAACTTATGTTTTCATTTCTCTTGAGTTAATGATCAGGAGAATGGCTGGGTGACATGACAGGTGTATGTTTAAATTTTTAAGAAACTGACGAACTATTGACAAAGTGGTAGAATTCTACATTTCCATCAAACAGCATATGCAAGTTCCAGTTCCCCCAAAGTCTTGCCAATATTGTCACCCTTCTTATTTGTTAGCATTCTAGTAGGTGTGTAGTGGTTTTAATTTGTGGTTTTAATTTGCATTTCTTGAATGACATAATGTTGAACATATTTTTATGTGTTTATTTGCCATCTGTAGGTCTTCTTTCATGATGTATATGTTTAAATCTTTTCCCAATTTTTAAAGTTAGGTTGGTTTCTTATTGTTGATTTTTGAAGGTCCTTTATATATTCAGGATACATATCCTTTATCAGATGTATGCTTTGTAAAAATAGTCTCCCATTTTGTGACTTACCTTTTCATTCTCCCAGCAGTGTTTTCAACACCAACACCAAGTTTTTAATTTTGGTGAAATCTAATTTGTCAATTTGTTTTTTTAAGGATTGCACTTTTAGTGTCATATCTAACAAACATTTACCTAGCCCAAGATCACAAAGTTTTTCACCTATGATTTATTTAAGAAATGTTTAAAATTTCCATTTTACAGATAGGTCCATAATCCATTTTGATTGTTTTTCCTGTCCTTTTGTGCTGCATGAATATTCAAGTTCCAGCACTGTTGTTGAGAAATAAATAAACAGATGAACAAATAAATAAATACCACAAAATTAGCTCTTATCCATTGAATTGCCTTTGCAGCTTTGTAGAAAATCAGCTGTCTATGTATAGGCCTATTTCTAAACTTTTATGTTCTACTGATACATTAGTCTATCTTTGTGCCAATACCATACTATTTGATTATTATACATTTAGATTAGGTCTTGGTATTGGGTGATGTTAGTTCTCCAATTTGTCTTCCACTGTAAAGCTCCATATGACTTTAGAATAAGTCAATTTATACATACACATAGAAACACACATTTTGCTGGGATTTTTTTTTTTAAGATTTTATTTATTTATTTTAGAGACAGAGAGCTCGCTCACATATGCAAGCAGGGGTGTGGTGGGCGGGGGGAGAAAGAATCTGAAGCAGAATCCTCACTGAACACAGAGCCCAGTGCAGGGCTTGATCCCATGACAGCTAGATCATTACCTGAGACGAAACCAAGGTTCGGACACTTAACTGACTGAGCCACCCAGATGCCCCTCTACTGGGATTTTTATTGGGATTGCACTGACTGTATAGATCAGTTTGGGGAGAATTGACTTCTTAGCACTACTACATCTTTTTACTCATGAACATGACCTATTACTTCCTTTGCTTAGTTCTTTTTTTAATATCTGTCATAATGTTTAAAATTTTCAGTGTATAATTCTTTCACATCTTTTGTCAGATGAATTTTAAATTATTTCATATTTTTCATCCAACTGTATAGGTTTAACTTTGTTATTTTAATTTTATGATTTGTTGTGAATATACAAAAATATGTGTAATTTTTAAATATCTCACACCCTGCAAGCTTGCTAAACTCATTTTCTTCTTCAATTGTCTGAACTTCAGTTCCTAACATGGGACAAATAATATTCCTGAGCATGACAGTTTTAATGATTTGGTATAAAGCTAGACTCTTTACAGTCTATCACCAGTGGCATAATCCACAAATCAATGCATAAACAGACTGGCTGTGATGGTTGCTGCTTTTTTTGTCCTTTCAAGCTAAATGCACATTTTAGTTTTAGTACCTTTCTCATAAATTTTATCAAATTTTCTACATAGACAATGAGGCCATCTGCACATAAAGACAGTTTTACTTCTTTTCCAATCAAGATACCTTTATTTCTCTTCCTTGATGGGTTTTACTGGCTAGACCCCTATACAATGTTGAATAGAAGTGATGAGAGGGAACATGCTTCTCTTGTTCTTCATCTTTCCAAGAAAACATTTAGTTTTTTTCACCATTAATTATGATGTTGGTTGTCAATTTTTGTAGATGCCACTTATCAGAATAAGGAGTTTCTGTTCTCTTTCTATCTTGCTCAAAGTTCTATCAAAAGGAATATGGGATTTGTCAAACACTTTTTGTATATCTACTGAAATGATCATATGTTTTCTTTTTTATTTTGTCAATCTAGTGAACCACATTAGATTACAATCCTGGGATAAACCCCACTTGGCCATTATGTATTATCTTCTTTATATATTGTTGGATTCTATTTTCTAAAACTTTTATTTAGAGTTTTTATATCAATATTCCTTTATTTTTTTTGTTGCTGTTGTTTTTTTTCTTGCAATGTCTTTGTCTGATTTTGGTTTCAGGACAATGCTGGTAACAAAGAATGGGTTGGGCAATATTCTTTCAAATTTTATGGATGAGTTTGTCCAGAATTAGCATTATTTCATCCTTAAATACTTGGTAGAATTCACCAGTGAAGCTCTGTGGGCCTAGAGTTTTCTTCATTGGAGGTTTTGAATTAAAAATGCAATTACTTTATATATAAAGGACTCTTCAGCTTATTGATTTCTTCTTGAATGAGGTTCAGTAATTTATGTCACTCAGTGAATATGTCCATTGCATCTACATTGTCGAATATATTGGCATAAAGTTATTCATAATATTCCCTTACTGTCCTCGTGATGTGTATTGAATCTACAGTGATGTCACCTCTCTCATTTCTGATACTGGTAATTATGTCTTCACTCTTTTTCCTTATCAGTCTGGCTAAGAGTTTATCGATAATATTGATTTTTCTGAATGAATTGGTTTTCTGCTCCATTGATTTTCTCTATTGTTTTTCTGTTTTCTCTTTAATTGAGTCTCTGTCTGATCTATAGTATTTCTTTCTCCTGCTCACTTCTGGTTTAGTTTGTACTTATTTTTTAGCTTCTGAAGTTGGAAGCTAAAGTCATTGATTAGAGACTTTTCTTCATTTCCAGTACAGGAACTTAGTGCTAAAATTTTCTCCCTAAGAACTGCTTTAGCAGCATCCCACAAGTTCTGATGAAGCTGTATCTCCACTTGCATTCAATTCAAAATACTTTTTATTTCATCCTTTGAGTTCTCCTTTGATCTCTGGGTTATTTCAGGGTATGTTATAATTCGTTTTCAAACATTTGGAGGATTTCCCAAATATCTTTCTGTTCTGATTTTACATTAAATTCCACTGTGGTCAGGTAACATGTTTATATGATTTGAATCTTCTTTTTTTAAAATTTGAAACCTTTTAATTGTATTAAGACTTTTTTATGTCCTAAATATGATCTATTTTGTTCATTCTTCTGAGCTAGTTGAAAAGTTATTATTTGGTGACAGTTTGATTTTTTTCAGGTCTTGCTTTTATGATTTATTAGATAGTTGAGAGCACCCTAGTCTAAGGTTACTTATCCCCTAAAAGAGTATTTATAATATAGCACTACTTACTGCAAGGACAGCAATAGTGAGTTTTTAATTTAATTTTTTTTTAAGATTTTATTTATTTATTTGACAGACAGAGATCACAAGTAGGCAGAGAGGCAGGCAGAAAGAGAGAGAGGAGGAAGCAGGCTCCCTGCGGAGCAGAAAGCCCGATGAGGGACTCAATCCCATGACCCCGAGATCATGACCTGAGCCGAAGGCAGAGGCTTAACCCACTGAGCCACCCAGGCGCCCGAGTTTTTAATTTTAAATAGAGAAAATCAAGTACGAAGGTGTTACTTTGAGCCTGAGACATTGCAGTGTTAGAGAAAACAGTAAACTGAGACAGAATCAGTACTAGATTTCACTATTAAGAAGTAATTCCTGAAGCTATTAACAAGTTAAACTCAGTCTTGTCAACTGGCAAAGTTGGAGATGATCTTTAATCTGTCTCTTATAAAATTCAAAAACTATACTTCTGGGAAGATTGGGACTGGGAGAAAGGTATAGAAAATGTTGGATATGGGGTGAAGAAAAAAAGTATCTAGAAGAAGAGAAGAGAATGCAAGAAGTGGGAAATAAGTCTAGAGAAGAAAGTAGCGAGGCACAGGATACACACAATTATACCTACTGCCTGTGTGCATTATTAAAAATCATCTCCTTGCTGCTTTTGTCATAGTTACAGGTTGTCAAAATTATGTTAGGACATTGGTGATAGATGGAAGTTTGCAAATACCACCTTCCAATGCTGTCTAATCTCCCTGACATGTCCAATCCACACCTCATTACTGAACCTCTTCTTCTTCAGTACCACGTCAAGTCATCTGTTTGGTCACAGAGTAAAAGTGAAAGGATTTCTTAAAAAAAGAAAATTATAAAACTATAACCTTCTATAGAGAGGAAAGAGGGTAAAATCGATTGGTTATTTAACTTTCCATACATTTACTCTAGCCTTCTTTGTTACTATGTGTAAGTACAATGCAATATTTGTGGAAATTCCCACATAAAGAAAAATTAGTCTTGTTTGTTTTTTCTGATATGCTCTTGGATTATCAAGATTTGACATATTTTTAGAAGGTATATCACTGTACATTTACTGGAAAAACATTGTCTAGGATACCACTCATTGCATTTTTCATTATCCTTTCATCTAGGAAAACAAAATTATCTTAGCATTTGGAAAAAGTCAATCTTTCTTACAAATGTAAATATTTCCTTTTCATTAGATAATAAACATAACCCACTATGTTGAATGCTTTCCCTCTGTTGCTGGAAGCTCAGAACCAGAATAATGGTTAATGGAAGGAAATACATGGCATGTGTGCCACCCCACCTGCTCCTCTTCCAGCCATCATTAATCAAACATGACAGGCTTTCCCAGCTGATCCCGCTTGGACTCACAATGTCTCAATATTATTTTCTAGGTATCCACGACCAATTGAGAAAAATCTACACATGATATGAAATGGCTTCAACTAACTTAAATGATAACTATATTCACTACACCTCCTGAATGTAATTTCCTAAATTTGTCTTATGTCTATTTGATAGATTTACTGCCATAGGTCTTTTATCATAACTACAATCAAATTACTTTTTGAAATTAAAGAATCCCATAGCTCTGTGACTGCCAAAGATTTTAAGTAAACTTGTGAATGTACAAGAAGAGGTCCCTGAAGATAATTGGTACTTAAACACACACACCACACACACACAAATAACTCGCAGCAAATTCAAATAAAATGAGATTCACAAATTGTATACCTCTTTACACTAAAAATTATTAAATAAGCTTACATTTTAAAAAAACATATATGGTTGTAATTACAATTGTACACTAGTCCTCAGAGGGAACAATGACTAGATCAAGTGTGCCAAGAGTAAGAGTCATATTGGTTTTTCCAGTAAAGTTGATTGTTAAAATTACACAATCTAATTCAGTTCTACACAACTGTGATCTGAAGACTGGTACCAGCTCACAGACTCTTTCTCCTGGTGTATAACAAGATATGAACATAAGTGAGAGTAGATGTTTGGGAATTTTACCACAATTGCCACATTGTTATTGTATTTTATAAAAGTATCCATTTACAGTGTTTGAGAAAAGAAAAAAAAATACTTCTTCACCACAGAAAATTTGAGAAACACTGACATTCCTTTTGATGCTCACAGCAAGATCACAACAAAGGCCAGATTTGTAAAAAGCATTTAAGGAAATCCCCAACTTTGGGGAAACTATCAAACCTGTCCATGACTAAAGATGTGTCATCTATAATACAGGGATCATAATAGCTTCTATCTCATAGGATTATTATGGGGATAAAATAAAATAATCCCCAAGGAGCAGTGGTCATCTGAACACACAGACAGCAAAAATAAATATTATACTTCCTCAGCATCCGCCATTAGTGCAGCTAGATGTGGTCAAGAAGCAAGTACTCAACGGGGGCATATGAGCAAAGGTGGCATGTGTAACTTCCAGGCTGGACTCTCAAAACAGAGAAAATGATGACTGGGAAAAAAATGCACACAGAGAGTGGTTTGTTGGATTGTGCCAATGGGGCAAACACTGTAAGAGAACAGTATGGAAGGAATTGGGCCTTGAGAATTTTTTTGAGCAAAATGTATCAGTTCAGGCTTTTACACTAAAGAAAAATAAACTTCTAGCTTATCTACACTTCTATTATTATGATCCCTTGCCACATATATAGCCAAATCAATAGCTCCATTGAGAATACATGTAAAGCCCTTATAATAGCAGTTGCCATATGGTATACATTAATAATTGATAACTATTATTAGTATTAATCTTAGACATTTAAAAATGTCACTTTAAAGTACCATCTATGATTATTTGTGATAATCTTTCTTTTCTTCAAATGATAACTGGTATTGCTCTGTCAGACTCTTAATTATCGATAATTTTAATAGTAATCCACATGTTCTCTAACACTGCTTTTGTGGCCTTCACAAAAGCCCATATATTTTGAACAATTACTATTTTCATTTAGAAATGATAAAATGATTTGCATTTTGCCACTCAACATAGTCACATATAACAATATGGGATATACTGATCAGAAAAAAAGTTTGCGGGATGGGATGGAATAACAGACATCTGCAGGAAGGGATGTCTGAGTGGGGATACATTTTATAAGTGGTTGATTCAGTAATGGATGGTTCATAATATGACCCTTGTTCTTTTTCATTAATTGGTATAGTTCTGTAAAAAGAACATTCTTTTCATCAAATATTTGAGGACAAATTCTTCATTCTATTTCTCTACTTACTAGTCTTCAAAATTCTATTTAATGATGGGTTATTCAAAAGATGAAAGTACAGAGGCTTGTATCTTGGGCTTCTAACATCACCTAGAATCCTCAATAACATGTAACTTTTTATGACAAGATTTTTTTTTATTCTGGTGGCAATTAAGTGCCAGAGCACAAATGATGAATTCAAAACTGATAGTGACATATATCAACTTGAGCAGATCCTTCTTGCCAGAGAGCTAAAGAAAACAAAACAGGCTCTCAGCTCAGATTTTCTAAAAACATTTTCCCACCACAGTGGCTCCTTTGTTATTCCTAAGTCATTTTTCTCTAAAGAGAAAATGAAAGAGTCTAATTCACTCCTATAGTTCCTAGGACATCTGCCTCCCCAGTAGGAGTTCCTCTCCATGAGAAACTACCTCAGTCTATTTCAAAACACCTTTATGAACCCTGGTGTATGAGGCTGGTGGCAACAACTCAACAGTCATCATGGTCTTTTAAAATATAAGCTAGATCATGTCATTTCTCTGCTCACATCTCTTCAGTGACTTCCCATCTCACTCAGACTGCGAGGTAAAATTCTTATAATGACCTACAAGGTCTCTACACCATGCCTACCACTTCACTGATCTTATACCCTTTTGTTCATGCTCTGTTCCCTTTGTTCTATATATACAATCCTGTGCTGTTGCTGACATCAAACACACCCCTGCCACTGAGCCTTGCATTGGCTGTTCCTTCTTCCCAGAATGCTCTCCTACCACGTAGCTACATGGCTTGCTCTCTTACCTTCTTTGGGTGTTTTCGTTTGTTTATTCATTTGTTTGTTTATCAAAGTCCATCTTCTCAGTGATAACTTTCCTCACCACCATCATCCAAACTGCAAACTTTCACTTACCCTCACCCATATTTCTATTCCCGCATCATCCAAACTGCAAACTTTCACTTACCCTCACCCATATTTCTATTCCCGTATACTTTTATTTTTCTCCATGACACTTAATACCAACAGATACACTAGAAATTTTGCCAATTTATTACTTATTATTAGTCTCTCCAATACTAGGATATGCGCTTCTTCAGGATCCTATAACATCTGCACCTAGAACAGAACTTGGCATATCAAAAATATCCCATCACACCGATTGACTGAATGCACAATTGAATTGTTTTAACTCCCTACAAGACTGACAACAACACAATCTCAACAACTGTTCAGTTTCTGAATTAAAATAATTAGCTATAAGACATGATGACACATAATTAAGCATTGACACTAACTCAAAAGTAGCCTCAAAAGCAAGACAACATGGAAAATATGAAGGACTGAATATTCAGAGAGAAGAGAAAAAGAAAAAAAAATAGTTCAATTGTATCTCTGTTGGTCTGTCTTCAGTTTCAATTTTATACAGCATGAGAGATTTACTTAATCTTTCTCAGCACCTGGATTATGCAACAAACAAACAAGCAAAATCCTATCTAAATAAAGTATACTTTAGGAAGATCAATTATTGTTAAGACCAAATTAGAACAATTCTTCATGTCTCCGACACTCTTAATTTTGCTAACCTCAAATATTAAAACAATGTCACATAGCAGAATACCCATAAAGAACTCCTCAGCTCTGAGCTTAGAGAAAACTGCTTAATAAGGACAGACATTTTTCCCTGTTAGAGAGTATTCTTCAAAGTGATTTCTATAGAATCTTGAGATACTTACAGATGATATCAAAGAAAGTGTACTGGTGTCAAGCACTAGTTAAAACAGGATTCTTTATTTTTGAACTTCTTGGAGCCTTTAACATATATAGCAAGAGAGTATAAATTTGCCAAAGGAAATACAAAGTAGGCAGCACTTCCCAAACTACTTTGACCATGAACAGCATGACCACCACCACCACTATCACCCACCACTTTTTTTCCAGGGCATCCATGGCCAGATACACTTTGAGAACTTGAGGATCCTTAAACCTGAGCCCATGGACTTAGAACTGTGTGTAAAAATCAAGAACTAATTTAGCAAACTTAGGTTGGTTGGGCTTTTTCTTCTGAAAACTTCTGATCCATTTTAGAGTATAACACGTATTTCGACAGAAAAGAATAAAGGAAATACACACACACACACATATATATATAGAGAGAGAAATATAATAATTGATGATCATAAGACAAAAGGCCAGCAAGAACATCAAAATTACATTACTTACTTTCTTCAAGGGGCAAGGTTAGTCCAGAACACTTCAATGGCCCTTTGAAACATCATGAGATTATGCTAAGCCTAAATTGTTTACACCATAGATAACAGTTATATTATGTCCAGAATATGAGGTATAAAAAGATGTGTTATTTTCATATGGTTTCTATGATAAATGTGCCACAACCTGGTCGCTGAAAACAACTGAAATTTATTCTCCTATAGGTCTGAAGGCTAAAGTCCAAAATCAAGATATCAGCTGGGTCAGTTCCTTCTGGAAGTTTTAAGGGAGAATCTATTCCCTATCTCCATACCTAGCTTCTGCTGATGGTTGGCAACTCTTGGCATTCCTTAGCTTGTAGATGATCACTCCAATCTCTATCTCTACCTTCATATGGCATTGTTTTTTCTGTGTGCCTATGCCCAAATTTCCCTTTTTCTTATAAGGATGTCCATTATAGTGGTTCACCCATAATCCAGTATGACCTCATCTGAACTTAATTACAACTGCAAAGATCCTGTGTCCAAATAGAGTCATATTCACAGGCTCTGGGCAGACATGAATTTCAGAGAAACACAGTTTAACCCAGTACAGCAGGTAATATATATGGCATGCATTTTAGAACTATTTCCACTAAAATGATTATTTTTTGTAACATAAAACATTTTTTTTTTTTGGTTAAAAAAAGGAATGATTTAAAAGCAAGTAAATGCACTGGAGAAGCTTATTTTTAAGTATTTTAATAAAGGAAAAGCTTCTATAATAATGTGGAAAATTATCCATGAAATTGTTTTGAATGTTTTGATTTCCCATAAAAATATTCTCAAAGGAGACACATGTGTGATAGCAAACACTTAGCAAAGGAAGAATAAAAGAAAACCTAATCTTGAAAGTAAACATTGTTCCATCTCTATGGGTGTTCCTTTGGAAAAAATTGCATTTTATATTCTATGCAATCTCAGAGATCTGGCACCTACCGGCTCACCAACACAGAATGAAATAGAGTCTGATTTTCATCTCACTCAGAGTAACACAAAAAATGAAAGGTAGCATAACCTCTTCACTTTGCTACCACTGACATTATATTCAGTAATTTTACTCTGGATGTTCACATATCTCTTCACTTTTTTCCCTTAAGCTATTATTAATTCTATTATGAATGAAGGGTAAAAAGAAACACCAATATAGGAAAGCTGAAAAACTTAGCTAACCCACACTCATCTGCTTAGTAAAAAAGATAGTTCGTGTATTTAATGATACTGATTATGCTGCTCTGATGATCCTTTGGTATCAATAAACTGCCCCACCCCATACTAAAAAGACCTCTCATTTCTTAGAAATCTTTTTAAAAACCAAATGAAAACCACTGGGAGAGATCTAAATCAAAATGAAATATCTGTAATTTGTAATAAGAGAAAGATCACCATATGATGAGTCAGAGATATAATCTCATTTAAATTAAAGACTCTGACTCCTTATTAAGATGAAATTGAGAGTTCAGGTATAAATACACATTCCTTCTGTGTCAAATCCATAGTAATGAGAGTAACATACACATTCAGGACATTTATAATTTTATGTTATATAACAAATATAATATTTAAAACAACAAACCTGGATTCAAAAGCAAGATAAACATCTTGGAACAGAAGCACAAACAGTAACAGTAGCCTACTAGGCTCCTGGATAAAAATAGGAAATTTCAAAGTAAGAAGAAGAATAACAGGAGCCCAAAATGTTTCACCTGTGTGAGGGTACTGGGGTCAGACTCAGGCTATAAAAGCAGAGGCTGAGTTTAGCTTCCCTGACTTACGAAAGGAGCTTCAGCAAAATGGTGACCACTGCTCAGGCTGAGACTCTATCAAGTTGCCATCAGAGCAGTGAGTGGGAGCTAACACTTCTCACTCTGACCCTGGGTCTAGTCTTCTCTGATTCAGAAATAAGAGGTATACCATACCAATATCCCTGCAGGACTAGAGACCCAACATGCCAATATGTGACCTATTTCTGAACTAAATCAACTACAAGAAATCATAATCATTTATTTAAAAAAAGAACAGATGACTATGATGAATAAAGAATTATAAATGCTATAAAAAAAATGAAATGAAACCAAAAAGGCACGAATCCTGAGCTATGAGCATAGTTTAAAAAAGTAATTGCTCAGCTAAAAGATTGTATTGAGGAAATGAATGAGTGAAAACTATGAAAGATAATTTTATATGACACGCAAAATAGATTGAGAGGGTCCCTACTCCTTTCAAGGTAGAAGAGGCTACATTTCAGTAACAAACGTTCCCCAAATCTTGGTGGCTTATCATTGTCTTAATAAAAGTTTACAATTTATTCAAGGTCCTCTTCCATAATTACTGAGGCAGAATGAAAGAGCCCAGAGAATTGCACAAGGGCTTTTCCCTATGTCTGCTTAGAATTTAACACCCATCACTTATGCTTACATTATATTACCCATAATTAGTTATATAGTTCTGCTTAACTACAAGAAGCAAAAAGGTATAGTCACTGATTGACCCTTGACAGAGTAAATATTCAGATACAGGTGAACTCTAGTAATCACACTGACCTCCCATGCATTGCAAGTAGGAGTTCCAGAAACAGCATATTGAGAGAATAATGAAGAAGCAATATTCAAATGAAAATAATCATAATGCTGCCTGAGAAACTTCAAGAATTAAAGAAAACATATTTTCAGAAAGTAAAAACTGGGAGAAAAAAAGAATAAATTAAAACTAAACTCACATATAAATCCATCCTAATGAAACCAGAACACATTAAAGATAAAGAGACTATTTTAAAAGCCTCCTAAGACAAAAGAGAAATAATATTTAGAAAAATGACAATTAAACTTATAATATGTATCTCAACAGCTATAGTAGTAGTTAGAGCATTTCAAAATACTGAGATTAAGTATCTATCAATCTAAACTTACATATCCAGCTAAACTAGCCTTTAATAATGAGAGTAAAACAGAGTCTTTCAGTCATGTAAAGGCTAGGAGAGTTTACCACCAATAGATACTCCTTGCAAGAATTACTAAAGGACATATTTCAGGAAGAAGAAAGGCATAGAAAGAAGGAATAGAATGTATAAAAGAATGACAAAAGTAATTATAAAATATATTGGTAATTCTAATTAAACATGGAGTGTAAAAAATTAAATTTGGAACAGTAAAAATATAAATAGAACTAAAATTCATACACTTTAAAGACAGGAAAAAACAGTGTGGCTAGGTCAGGGAACAGAGTTGTTTGTCTTGTTCTGGAGAAAGAAGTACTAAACAAATTTAAATTTTGCTGGAGAAGATATAAATATCCATATTGAAAGGTTTTTATGTATTAGTATTCCCCCAAAATCTTATTTTTGAGTTTCCATAATAACAACAACAACAAAGCAAAAACAGAAACAAAATGTGGTCACTGTAATAACTTTCTTTTCTGTTTAATAAATATGATGTGTCTAAGGACTGGTTTGATTAAATGAAAAAAGTTCCTAAGACTAGGTGCTTAAGAATAAAAAGTGAAGACTCTACTCTCAATAACAATATTTACAAAATTAAAATCACAATGTGGTCCACAGAGTAATGATAACAGTACACTGAGTTCAAAGGGAGGAGACAGAGCATTCAGTCATGGGCATCAAGTACTGTAAGCGGTGTTCGGCTGAGACTAGAAGGATGATGAAGATTTATGGCAGGAGTTTGGGTGAGGGGAAAAGGAGTAAAGGCACCAGTCAAGGCAATGGCATACAAGGATGAGGCTGGGAAAGCCATCCATCCTGGGCATAAGCAGTTAGAGAGTGTATTGCCTGTAGGTACTCTAAAAACATCAATTAGTGAGGTCAGGTTTTTATTATTACCACACAATTGCAAGTTAAAAACAATGACAAAACATTCCCCCCCAAAATATTTTGTTGATCTAGTTTCTAAAGGATTACACAGTTACTGTTAAGTTTTAATAATATATGCAAGTTTCAGAATCACACACTTTTACTCTTTATACTTTCATAAATATTGGATTCCACATAGAATTTCAGAGAACTTACAGCATGCAACTAAATTCCACTTACACAGCTAATCCCTAATAGTTAAAGACTAAACTACACATATTCAAGTACAAATTTACAGTCAGTCAGATCATTTGAGGCTCCTTCAGGTACAATTCATGTCTCTAACATATGTAATACTGTATGTTTCTATATTTAATCAGCATACTCAAAATAAGCAATAGTAGCACAGTCTGTAAAGAAGAAACAGAATCGGAGTTACTTTAATTCTGGCATTCTATGCAACTACATGGAATTTTTATTTGTGTCCAAAATTTAAGGCAGTGAAAGAGTATAAACCATAAACATAAATATCTTCATTCACTAATTACAATATTTGTATTAAAATTTCAAGTTGAATACATTCAAATTTAATTGTTTAAAACCAAAGAGCAAATCAAGAAAATAATTATATTACTGCTATCCCATGATTATTACTGAAAATGATCTTGTTTTACAGAAGAGAGGGTGTTAAAAAAAAAAAATACTGATTTGCACTGAGTGTCAACTCTGCAAGATATGCCAGCTAAGAAGGCAGGAAATTGTAGTGGTATGTAGTATAGCCAGTTATATTTACCTCAAATAGTTTCAAGGCCAACACTTTGTAATTCAAAATTCTATTTCATAATTTATGTACGTACAACAGAAAACAAAATAAACAAAAGTGCCACATTTACTCTTTCTGTGATCTTAATAAATTTATAAGGAACCACAGTTTCTCCAAACAGTAGTAAACAGAGTTACATGAAAATTCTTTAATGAGATCCCTCAGGATTGCTCATAATGGTAATCAAATAGGAAGATACATAAAGTCAGGACTACCTGGGCCTCACAGGGAAACAGTTGGAATGTTCTTTAATGTCCCCCTTTCTTAATTCTACTAAGAACTCTTCATCTAGGCCTACATTGCCCTATTGCAATAATGTGCTACCTGGTCTCTTCTTTCATCACTTCGGTGTCCTGGCCATCCACAACATCAGTGTTCATCTCCTCCTCTGGGCCACACATAGTACTGTGTAGGGGCAAGGGCTAGGGAAAAAGGGATAGAGAGGATGTAAACCCATGACTTGAGGAAGACAGGCATTCATTTGCCTTTAAGTCAGAAGAGAAGCACTTTTTCCTATCACGCACATAGCAAGGAACTCATAATGTGATCACAAAAGAATTTTATAAGCGGCCAAACTACACTGGCCCTGGGACCTACTGTCCACCCATAGCAGGTGGCTGGCCGCAAACCAAAAGGGCCATGCTTTCTTGTGCTTTTTTGGCTCTCACAGTTTATCTGACCAACCATCCCTGTCCCTTTACTTTTTTGTGCTTAAATCTTACTTTCTTCTCAAAGACCTAATTCATACATTTTCTTCATAAATCTTTCCTAGTATATTTAGTCATAATGAACTGCTCCTCCTCCTTCATTCTCATAGTCTGTTCCTTACTAGATAAAGGTGTTTGTGCTAATTATCCTCTCTCAGCCTCAGATCTGTAATCTATAAAGCTGACATTAACAGTGATACCAATCTCATAAAATCATGAGAGGTGACCGTGCTTTTGAAATTATACATTAATGTTCCACTTCTACCTCTCAGCTGCCACCTTCATCTTAGTTTTCTCAGCCTCCCAAACTGGGGAAAATAAATGCTTGTTGTTTATGTCATCCAGTCAATGACATTTTTTTTTAATATAGCAGCCCAAGAGAACTATGACATCCTCCTAATTCTGACTTGAAGGTAAATTATTGCCTGTCTTCCCCAAGTCATGGTCCTACTTCCCTTATATCCCTTTTTCCCTGGACCTTGCCCTCTACCAGTACTATCCGTGTCCCAGGGGAACAAATAAGTTTTCTAATGAGAAATAAAATGTGATTCCTTAAACTACCAGTCTTCTCAAAATCCAATTACCCGATATTGCCCTAATAGATTAAAAACTACTATTCTTAAGTTCAAAGTTTTTTATCTTAATATCTCTCACTTGTTCTCTCTTGCAGCCATAAGCTTTAGAAGCACAAAGGCCAAAAACTAAGAAGCAGTTTCCTAAAATAATAAAAAATAAATGTAAGGCTGTCAGTCAAAAATATTCCCAAATCTACCTGTTTGACTTGTTTGTGAAATATTACTAACTCTTTGGCTTTTCTGAACTTTAGGGTTAAACTAATATCTCTGCTTTCTATTTGACTTTTGTTTGAGTTCTATAAACTCTGAGTACAGATTGAGAACAAAATGTTAATAATAATAACCATTCGTTATCATGGGAACAGAAAGTAAAATCCAGAAGGAAAACTGCCTGTCCCCAAAATGAAAATTCAGTCCAGATTCTGAAATTAACAACTTGTCTCAACGTGCAAGTGGGATGGTAAATGGAACCGAGGGGCAGAGTACAAGAGCTCCTCTTCCTTTGACGATAAACAGACAAGCATTCAAATTCCTGCATGACCAACTTGCTATGTGACCTTGAGCAAGCTGCTTAAGTTTCTCCAAATCCCAATTCCCAAAAAATTGGGATAACAAGAACCTCAAAATCTGGTAAAATTACTAAGTAAGTAATGTAATTCTAACAGAGTCATATCTAGCATAGGAGATATGCTCAATAAATGATTATCACTGTCACTGATAATTCTGAACAATGTTTAAAAAAAAAATTCTCCTGCTTTCTAGTTTTGTGATTTTTTTAAAAAATAACTGTTATTTTACTTTTGAAGGTAATTTTCCTTTTTTTACTATTCCAATTGAAGAATAATATTTAAACATAAACATATACAAATTGATAAATATCAATATACAGCTTGACAAATGTTAATACATTATGTAACCATTACCCAGATCAAGAAAAGAGAACATTACTGCATCTCAGAAGCCCCCACTTTACCCCACTTCCAGGTACTACTGCAAGGATAACCATTAACCTAATTTTTGGGGCCATACAATAGGTTTGTCTGTATTTGAACATTATGTAAACGGAATCATATTATACCTACTTTCTTGTGTATGGTCCCTTTATTCAACATTGTTTCTGAGGTTCATCTGTATTGTTGTGTGTAAACAGACACATGTTAGTGTGATATTATCAATTATATACTCATAAAACTTAAATGTTTCAAACCACAATCCTCTGGAAATATAGCTCTATCTACTTACACCTACCTAGTTGGTTAATACGTAACAAACACAGTCCAATCAAAGGTTTTGTAAGAGCATCCTTTGGATTTCACTTTAACTAATATTGAAAAAAAATCACTCTGTGTTACCATCTCTTGCTGATCCTAATATTTAGTACTATGTACACTGCAACCCATCTAAGGAAAGATGGAAGCTCATGAAACAGGAGAACACCACAAGGAAATCCACATGAACAGTAATTACTATTCAAGTACATCCGAACTGTCATGAACAATAAGACCTTTGGGTTTTGTTCTGCCAGGCATATCAAGTACCTCCAATGTCACCAGTTCCAAAGCTGACTCTGACATGGGACAGAGGAGACAGGTGACAGATGGGCAAAATTTAGCATGCAGCTTGGATGATCTTTGGGATAGAAGTCTTGTTATGTCTAACTTGCTGCCAAGTCCTGCATGTTGCTTTATAACAGACACCACTGGGAAGCTCTGTAGCCTCCGCCAAAAACACAGATTTGAAAGAACCAGATTTCCTCACTGTTGGTATTTGTAACACCTCAGCTACACCAGGCTCTGCTGTAATAATAAAATAGCCACCAGTATTTATCTGAATATGAAAAAGCATTTTGACACAACAGACTGAATTTTTTAAGACAGGACAGTGACTTATGAGATGCAGAATTAACCATTCCTAAAGCAATTATATAGTCTACTGAGATATCTCAAATTCATTAGTTTTTGTGCCACGTCTTGGTCCAAATATCTTATTAAAATAGTTTTAAAGAGCTATGAAGTATGGACAATTAAAGTTGAATACCTAAAATGTGTTCTCTGTTATTTATCAATGCACCTGCTACCCATCATGATAACCATACCCACTTTGCTTCTGCCGGTTGAGTGTCACCACTTGACCCCAGCCACCCCGGGATCCTATTATTCCCATTACATTTAGGCTTTCCAGTTGAGTGGCTGCGGGTCCCACTGTAAGGCCTACAGAGGAGAGTGATCACGAAGCTCTTCAAGAATGCTGGGGATCCCTCCACAAATTTATTTCCCACAGTAGTGATATATGCCGTGTCTTCTGGACCCGCCCTGTGTGAGTGAGTGGGTCTTAAATGACAAGTCTGCTCTAACGTTTCAATCTTCCTAAGCATCTGGATCCCCTCCTCTACATTAAACCAAGGAAAGTTGGGCATTTCCAATTTGTTCACTGTTAGAGCCCCTTCTAATTCCCCAAGCTACAATATCAAATGCAAAACCTTTGCTTAGTGAGTTCATGTCAATATATTTGGCCTGATCCAATTTTATGTTCCTTCCACCTTTATCCCACACCTTTAGCATGCATTCCCAACCCATGTTCCCTGAATTTCTGCCTGTATGAATTAGAAAATTCTAATTTAGTGTAGTTCCCTTCCCATAGATCATATTTTGTACCTCATTTTTAAAGGCCTGCTGGGACTTGAGTCTAGTTATAAGTGTAGAAGAAGAATGCTATGGGTATATCCTGAGGAGAATCAGCATTGTCTTGCATGGCAACTGCTTCAGGGATGCCAGCGCAGTTTCTCTGGACAAGGCAGGGTTAATCCCTTCAGTCAAGGGTGGAGAGATCTCTACCACTGGGGGCAGTGAAGCAGCTGCCACTGGGGGTGAGGAGGCCACTCCCACTAGGAAAGAAGACTCCTCAGAATTTAGGCACTCAATGTCCCTCACTTAATCAGTCTTCCCACACAACCTCCTCCTAACTTACAGTATCTCATTCTTTGCAATCAATGTCCTCATGTTAATAGTAGACACCCCTTGAGGCTGAGAGGTCAACTTGCCTTATAATTTGGCCAACCATCGCATGGGATCTGAGTTTCAGTAATTTCAGCCCTGCAGCTAGCTACAAAGAGATAAGGTTTTCCCTCAAGGCACGTATAGAAGCTCTTAGGTCATTTATGCAGCTAGCATTTGAGCTGGGAATTTGAATCCCTGAGCTCATCCTTTTCTTTCACCACTTTGTCCAGAGACATTAGGAGAAGCCAACCAATGTCATTATATTCCTTAGTCTTCCAAAAATGTTAAAACTCTCATATACAAAATCATTTGGCTCCTTGCTTCTTATAAGTGGTTGATTAGGAGTATCCAGTAACTATAGTTTATATATCTCTATATACAGTTCACACCATGGACTATCCATGCTCTCTTTAGTACTGGAAATAGAGTCATTAGTACTTTTAAATCTAATCAGATTAGAGAACCAATTCCAGGAACAACAAAACCAATTCAGAAAGCTCATCCTTCATATTCTGCTCCTCTAGAACAAGTCTTCATACCTGAATCTATATTCATCAGGACTCTCTAAAGAAACAAAACTAATAAGAGATAGATACATCAACATATAGATAGATGAAAGACAGATAAGTAAATCAATGGGCAGATTAAAAAAAAGAAGACTTATTATAGGAATTGGCTCATGTAATTATGAAGGCCCAGAAGTTATACTATCTGCCATCTGTAAACTGGTGGTATAATTCAGTCCAAGTCCGAAGGTCAGAAAAGTAGCAGAGTCAATGACATAAGCTGCATTCTGAGTCCTCAATGACATAAGCTCCATTCTGAGTCCAAATGCCCAAGAATGGGGAGGTGGGCCATTACATGATGGTGTAAGCTCTGATCTGAATCCAAGGTCCAAGACTCAGGAGTACTGATGCTCTCCAAAGGCAGGAAAAGATGGATGTCCCAGCTCCAGAGAAAGAGCATATTTGTCCTGCTGCTTTTTCCCCCCTATTTAGACCCTCAGTACACAGGATGCTGCCCACCAACACACATGAGGAAGATCTTTATTCAGTTTACCGATTCGAATGCTAAGCTCTTCCAGAAACAATTTCAGTGATACACGTAGAGCTCATGTTTTACTATCAACTATCTGGGCAGCCATTAGCCCAAATTGATGTTTACAATTAACCATCACGCATAATATCAACTGTGTTTCAACACCAATATTTTAGGTATATTTTATTATGTCAGCCCAGCATTTTATGAATATTTTTATGAATAATGCATACCACTATTATATGAATAAGTCACTATATGCCAAACCAGTATTTTATAGATAGTTCACCTTTTAGAGGACCCTTGAATTACCTCCGCTATCCCAGGTTCTCTCCAAATCCCTAGGGCCAACTCAGATAAAGAAAGAATCTTTAAAATGTCTCTAGAGCCTGCTACAATCCTACCCCACATCCCGAAGGCAGTTCAAAAGGTCCCTGAAGTTAACTCAGAGTACAGTGGCAACCAGCCAGTGAAAGCTGTCGTGTGATGCTGGTAGCTCCTAGCACCCTCCGGAGATGGCTGGATTGACATGAATCCACTACCTGCTAGAATAATCTAATTATGCCTAAAGGTTTCCACTGAAAAGGCTCTACTCCAGGTCCCTGTCACTTTCCCTGTGGGTGAAGTCAGCTTTCCAGTGACTTTCAAATACTCTCTGCAGGTGGCTTTGTAACACATGAAGAAGTTCCCGAAATGTCAGTCCTAAGGGACAAGTGTTCATGTCACTGAAGCAATACATCATAACCTCTGCACTTTCTGTTTTTTCAGACAAAAGCCAAAAGCTATGAAGGCCACAATGAAATTATTCTTGCTACCCAAGAGCTGATATTTCCAAAGAGAAATATATATGTGTGTTAGGAAAGTTATAAGGATGAATTTGCACTATAGTAGCTCCTGCAAAGCCTGTCCTATGAATAAAAGCCTTCAGTTTCTAAAGCCTGAAAATCTGGTAACATTCAGAACATATGGATATTCATTTAAATAGGGAAAAAAGTGAAAGTGTGACATTTCTTTTAACCCACAATTTTACAGCTGGAAGAAATCTATTCTACTCTTAGATGGCATAATGTGAAAATCCAAGCAACCAAGCTTAAGATCTGTAAATTCACCACTTTTCTTCTACTACCAAATTCCAAGATTTATTAAACATCTCCTCTCATACTACTCTGAGCTTTATGAGCAAACCAGATTTGACCTTTAAAATGGTAGAAGCATCTGGATTATTTCAACTGATTTTCCTATGAGCAGTTTCTTTAGTTCCTTGTTATATTTTTACTTTCTAGCTAACCCTACACACAAAATATGGAGGACAAAAGCCTGAAGGATGTATGCGTTTCTAATTTTTAATACTTTAAGATATGTTTAATTAAAAACACCTGGCCCCTAAGTACTGGTATGTTGCCATCCTAGATTTCTAATTGCTCCTTTATATCCACTGCTGAAGAGACTTCACTGGTCCTGATTTCAATTCCTCTTTCTCAATTTCTATCCCTCTCAAAAATGTTCTTTCTTACCCCCACAGCTATTCTGAGAGCATAACTCCACTTTGGCCCAAACTCAAATCATTTAAGATCAAAAATATATAAAAGGAAGAATGACTTTTGCCCAATGTTATAACTGTTAGTGATACATACTTAGGGTCTTTTATCTCAAGATCTCAAAGGGAATCTTCTTAATCAGACTCTATAAACATAATAGGTCCAATGGAATGCAAAAGAGCCACAGAGTGCTGTTGCTCAGAGTCACAAGGACATCATTAACTCAGAAAAGCTGGGATAACATTATAACATTGGGGAAAAAGTACTCCTCTGGAACAAACATTTACTGGATACTAAAAATTGGTCTGTAATTTGCAGTCATCTTTTTTTCCTAGTCCCACATTTCTGAAAATAAAACAAGAAAACTAATGCAAACTATTTCACTTAGTACTTGAGATTCTTGCTATGGGTGAGGCAAAAATGTGATTGTATCACATGTTTTGTGAAGTCATCATAATGCAACATGACCATGAATTTGCGTCACTGTAAGAAACAGAAGATTATAGAATTACAGAAAAATGCCAACAAATAGGCAAGTCTGGATCTGGTCCCTACTCAACCATTTACTAATGTTGCCTTGAGTAGGCTTACTATTACGAGTAGTAGTCTAGAAGTCTAGTAGAAGACTACTACTAGTAGTAGTAGTCTTATCAAGGACAAATGACCTCTTAGAATCTTTTTCATTCATTCAGCCAGTCAATCATTTGTTCACCCATTCAACAAACACGTGCTAGAGCTGTTGTGTTCAGTACTGTGCTGAGCAATGGGATGCCAGGTATAAGATGGTTTTACTACACAATATTCCTCTTGCCACCGTATCATGTCAAAGTGCTGCTCTTGAAAAAAGCATGACCGGAATTAGCAGAAAATAGATTTATTTTGTCATCATTGCCAAGTTCACCAATTTTTCTTGTAAAATGAGGACCAACACATTCTATCTAATTTAAGAATATTTAAGGATACTTTTCCAGATAGGTAAATTACCTATATTTATATTGCCTGAATAACAATGAGTAATACTTATTTTAAGCTTATTTTATTCTGAACACATCTGTTTAAGTGCTTTACATGTATTATCTCATTTAATCTTCCTAACACTTTATAAAGTAAGTAATATTTGTATCCCTATTTTATGGATTGATTACTCCACAAAGATAAATTCAAGGAGATTTGGTAGATTATCCAAATGGTAAATATTTGTATCTAGGCCTATCTGACTCTGAAGCTTAGTTTCTTTAATTTGGATATAAAATAATTTCAAACTTCCTGCATTTCTCAGCAAAGCCTGCCTTAGTATCTACACATATCTGTGTTAGTATTCAAAGCATAGATTTAGAAGCATAGAATTGCAGAAATGGAAGAGATTTTAGAAACCATCCAATCTGACCTATTCATTTACAGTTAAAATGTAGGCCTTGAAATTAAGCGTAAAAATACATATTGAATGAAAAGCTAAAAGAAGTAAGGGGAAAAAAGCTGAACAGGGAAAAGAAGTGAGGAATCTTGAATTATTCATCTTTGTATCCCTAGTCCTTAATACAGTCCTTGGCAACTAGGGAAAACTTAATATACATTTGGCCAACTGGCTTATATTGCACATTATAGATTTTTTAAACTAGAGTTTCCCAAAGGTCAAAAAAGAGAAATGGGGTAGTTTCATTTGTTTAAAGCTTACAGTATATTAAAAATGAAGAAATGACAAACCTGTGATATATTTTAAATATTTATTTCTGTTAGCTGATCTTTACAATTATCCCTATAATTTCATTTGGAGATAAGGCCTAAAGTATGGGTTTTAGCCAGTGTGTGACCATGAAATACTATGAGATAATATCTCATGTAAGCCATATAACAACTTTATTTTCTTGATGTATTATTATCCCCAGTTACAGACAACAAAGAGTTTAGGCAACTCCTAATATGTTCACACATTTGAAAGAGATGCAACATTTTATAGTCTAACCCTTAAACTTTTAAAAGTCCAAAAGAGTGCTTATGTAAGATTTTTTTTAATTAGCAAACTCGAAACACACGAATTTCAGAGACAGTAAATCATTAAATTATTTTGGTAAACCAGTGAAATTTGAAGTAAAAGTTAAAACAAAAATTTTCTCCCCTACAGAGTTCTAAGTTCACTAATTCTAATAAACACATTTAGAGATATTGTAAGGATCATCTTTTTAAAAAACACTTAATAGAAATAGTGCTCAACTATGTGGATGCTTAGAGATTCCTCATGTGTTGATTACCCAGATGCATGTTAGATTTTGCAGGAATTAGATTTGATATTATCTCCTTATTATGCAAAACCATGGAAAACATTTAATTAAAACTTAATTAAAATCTCCATGATGCTTCAACCCCATGGAGTCCATTTTTCAACAGCAAGCAGCAAAGAAAGCCTTCAGAACAAACTGTTTTTGGAATCTGGTGTGTAGAAATTCACTTTTCTCCATACTTATCCCTTTCTAACAGATCTTGAATCTTCACATTTTTTTTTTTAATTTGCATCAGGTTATACAGTGACAGGTTTACAGCAAAACTGGTAATCATCAATAATAAATAAATATATGTTCAGATCAGTTACTGATGTTTCATTTCTTCTAGAGTTTTTACACATAATTTCAAAATACACAAGGATGCCTAGGTGGCTTAGTCGGTTAAGTGGCTGCCTTCGGCTCAGGTCAGATCTCAGGGTTCTGGGATCAAGTCCCGTATGGGTCTCCTTGCTCAGTGGGGAGACTGCTTCTCCCTCTGCCTGCTGCTTGTACTTGTTTGTTCTCTTGCGCACTCTCTCTCTCTTTCTCTCTCTCTGTCAAATAAATAAAAATCTTTTAAAATCTTTTTAAAAACCTTTTAAAGATTTTAAAAATCTTTTTTTTTAAAGATTTGCCTTTTACTATGTGTAGATTATACTTCAGTTTTAAGAAGCAAATAAGTATATTAAGATTTTAAAAATCTTTTTAAAAATACATAAACAAATCATACAGTATTAAGTCTGTCCCGTATTTGGCTTCTAATATTTATTTCATAAAATTAGTAAATATTAGATAGGTATCAATTAAATACTCTAAGACTCTGATACAATTTTATCCTAAACTATAGAAAAATATGTGAATTATTAGTTATCATTGTGATTGAATAATTTTGTGTATATAGAAATACTTTTCATAATAAAATATACTATAGTAATAACTGGTTTCAGTGGAGTATTCAACTATGGCCTTATTCTCGAACTAATACAGGGACAATCCATTCTTCCCACATAGTTCTAACTTACCTCATAAAGCAAGAGTCATTAAAAAAGCATTGTTACTCAGCAACAAAAAGGAATGAACTGCCCATATCATACAGCATCCATGCAACATCACAGATAAACTTCAGAAAATACTTTGCTGAGGGGAAGAAGCCAAGCATGTAGAGGGCACCCTTTAAGATGCCATTAGTAAGATGTTCTGGGACAGCTCAACTAAGCTATGGTGAAAGAGATCAGAACAGTGGTTGCCTGGGTTGTGGTGGTGTTCAATTCAGGGAATGATGGAAAGAAACAGAAAAAACCCCATGGGGATGAGACTGTTCTATATTTTGATAGGAGTATGGGTAACACAGGCATGTACAATTTTTAAAACTCACTGAACTGGATACTTATGATATGTGCCTTTTACTATGTGTAAATTATACTTCAGGTTTTAAGAAGCAAATAAGTATATGCACCAGACATAATTGATCTGAAGGAGCTTAGTCCTCCAAGTATGACATTGCTGTAGCTCAGAGATTTTAGAACTCCTCCTTTGGAACTGTATTCAGTGGCTACAACACTTTTCTTTTACATCAATGGCAGCAAACCTCCTACAAGTTAAATTAACTTTCAGAAACATCCAGCATTATTCAGGGTCAAGTCTGTTTATTACAAGTGATAAAGCCAAAAAAGAACACTTTGCTTATCAAGCCAGAGTAGTAACTAACTTAAGGAGACTGATTTTTCTCACAAACTGCTTTCTCTCTCACACAAACACAAATATAAACTTAAACACCTACTTACAAACTACTGATATGGTAGATTCAATTTAAGTTTTCCAAAAACTTTTTAAATGTGGAATCCCCAAAGTAAGTGGCAAAGCCTCCCTAATTCACTTTTTTAAAGGAAGCAACTCTAATAACTGTGGAAGGGGTGGTAGAGTAATATTGCTCTGTTAAGTTAATTATGCCTATTTTGTAATATATTAGACTGAAAAAGAAATGCTTCATATTTTTTCTTCATTATATAATGTCTTAAAGACACAAAAACTTTGTCAGATGAAATTTTAATTTGCAGTTATGTTCAGTTTAATCCCTGCTAACAAGGAAGTGGTCTTCTCTATTAAATTCTATTTACCCTTTAGTATGCATAACACAGTGATCACATTTCTCCCCAACCACTCCTCCCCAATAAGACAATGATAAATTCTTGAGCTAAGTAGACCTTTGAAACTTGAACATACTGTCTTATGATCAGTTTTTTGGATCCAAAAAAAAAAAAAAAAAACCATACCAAATTGAAAAAGTTCTGTGGAATAAGCAATATAGCTGAAGTTCTAGGCTTTTATCAGGTGTAATAAAACCCAATACAGGGTTACAGTTTCTCTATCTTAAATATTAAAGGTTTAAACTAGACATCCTCCAAAGTCCCTGACAATGTGTCATAATACTTTTCTATAAATCTATTCTATGTAAGTGAGATAGTAACCCAAAATTGACTAAAGTTGCTTCAATCACTGTCTTAAGTTAGTAACACACAATGTGACCAAATAAATAAATAAAGCATTCCCCCTTCACAAAATGGTAGTTTTCTGCACGGGTTACTTAATAGAATGGGTAAATGTACTGTGGGGCTTTCAAAAGAATTTAAGGATAATTCTGTTAAGTGAAATATTACATCTATTATTTAAATTTTACATACCATTTCACAATCATTAAATATATACCTATGAGTTTATCAGATATTAATCAACCATACTTCCTGGAATATTGAGCATTTCAGAGATAAGCAAAATTGTTTTTAAAAATCTGTGCCTAATAACACAAAACCAGGTACTGATATAAAAATCAGAATTCTGAATTATTGGTCTGCTTCTGCCCAATCTTATTCCAACTTTATTTTCACATAGAGTCCTACATTCCACACTGTTCATCTCCCATTGCCCACACATTATCCTGTTTACATTTCCAAATAAAGCCATTTCAGAAAGGTGAAAATTTATAGTATTTTTAAAATCTTTCAAGGAAAGTCCACAAACTGCCTTAATAACTCATCCAACACTGTAACCCCTGCCATTGTCAGGAAATTATATTTCATGTCATACATATATTATGTCACCCAACAGCCTCCTCTTGGCAGAGTTAAATAATGCCAGACCACTTTTCTTGTGGGTCATCTTTTCTAATACCTTCTGTATTCACACCTTATTTTCATCTTTGTTACTACTCATCAAGATTTTTAAGCCTCTCTTAAGACCAGACTCCATATTCTAATGAATACCTAGCCCAGGTATTGGCAAACTACAACCCACAGGCCAAATGTGTCTTTTTTGTAAATACAGTTTTATTGGAACACAGCTATGATCAATTATTTATGTATTGTTTAAAGTGGTGGCTTACATGTTTGCAAAATAAACTGTATAGCTTACAAAGCCAAAAATATTTGCTCTCTGGCCCTTTATAGAAAAATTTGCTGACCTAGTCAACGAAGTCATCTAAAATGCACAGTTACTTCAGGTTTTATCTTATGCATAAGCAAACAGGGCCTGAGAAGTTTTTTCATACCCTTCTAATTTTTCCAGAACTCTCTCTCTCACTCTGACTTGGGATCTAGTAAGCCCAATATAATATAACATCTTAAAATATTGATGGATGGCATATATTTTAGAGTGTAAGACAAGATGTGCAATACAAGTTGGTGGTAACTTTTCAGCATCCACTTTGAGCAGAGGAGCCTTTTTCAGTAAAAAGTGTTAAATCTTCCTCCATAATCAGGGCACACATAGGAATACAGAGAGCTTCAGAATTCCCTGAATAAAGACACATGGAGGCATGACTTCCTGACTGTGTCACCTCCCTATGACCCATTCTCCTTTCTCAGCTGAAGAATATGTTGTGTATATCTGAGGACATGATCTCAAATGCTTCCAGGGACAGGAAAACCATATAAATGAGTGAAGAAATCTTATGTGAGACTATAGAGCATGGTGAAGACTATGGAGAACTTGAGTGCATATATCTATCCAAACACATTAACACCAATAGGCTCCAAATGACTCCAAATGACTACTGTGCTATAATTTGGGCCCAGGTAGACAGGCTTGCAGATTTTTCAAGGTAAATTGAAAATTAAGTTCCAAATTTCTTAATACATTGTGAGGGCCAACACCATAATGGCCAAAAAACTTTACCTGTGTTCACCTAGACTGCAAAAGTCTTTAAGACATAGTTGTTGATTGAGGGGCTCCTAGGTGGCTCAGTGGGTTAAAGCCTCTGCCTTCAGCTCAGGTCATGATCTCAGGGTCCTGGGAACAAGTCCCCCTGTTTCCTCCTCTCTCTCTTTCTGCCTACTTGTGATCTCTCTCTCTGTCAAATAAATAAATAAAATCTTAAATAAAAAAAAAAGACATACTCGTTGATTGAGATACACTTATTGAGGAAACTTGACCTTAATTAAAATCCTTATTTTAGAAAAGAAGAAACTGAAGCTTAAAAAGATTGAATTACTGGTCTAGATGGCACCGTGTATAGTGAGTCTAGGATTATAATCCTACTTTCAACATACCACTCTACAAACATTTCTCAATTTAGAGGAATCCAAAGGACACATAAGATTGTGATAAAAGCTATGGACTCTATGAGAGAAAAATGCACATAAAAACATGAATTTACAGAAAGTTGGCTTATCATTTAAAGGATTTCATATACTCATAAAGCTTGTTTTTGCATATGTTCAGGGAACCATGGACACCAGGTTTAATATATTTTAAATCTTCCATATAAAGAATCCATAATGCTCTAATTATATCATATAAAAAATATTCAAAGACTTTATAACATTCTAGATAGATTTCATTTACTGCTTTCACCCACATATGTGACCATTATGTGTCCTCACTATAGAAGAGCAAATTTTCCAGCTAGAACAAGTTCACAAACTTGTAACAGCAGTTATATAACATTCTTCATTATGAGTTAAAATGATTAGAACTTGGGATGCCTGGGTGGCTCAGTTAGCTAAGCATCAGATGCTTAATTTCAGCTCAAGTCCTAATCTCAGGGTCCTGGGATCGAGCCCCCCATTGAGTCCTGCATTTATATCCCAAGCATCCCACTAATCAGCCACCTCTGGGTAAAGTGAGTACCTCTCTATTGCTCTCAGAACACCTTACACACACAGCCATGACTGCCTTGTTTTGGGATCTCTCTATCCTGTGAACCTTTTGAAGATGGCCAGTAACTTATTAAACACCACCTTGAGAAAATGATCAAAGTTAACATTATTAGTAATGGAAACTGACCTCATGTTCTTCCTGAAATGATGTATTGAGAACACATCATTTTTGTTATCTTTTTGCCAAAAGCATAAAACCTAAGTACACTCATAGAAAAATTTATCAGCCAAACCCAAAATGAGGGACATCCTGCAAAATATTCAAAAAAATCAATATTTTTTTTAAAAAGCCTCTTTCTTTCGAGATCAATGAGTGAGTACTCCATATTACAAAGACCAAAGAGACATGACAGCAAAATACAACACAGGATCTGAAATTTATTTTTGCTATCTAGGACCTTTAGACAATTGGTGAACTCTGAATGGGGTCTACAGATTACAATATTGTGTCTATGTTAACCTCCTGATTTTGATTATTATCCTATGGTTATATAAAAGAATTTATTTGTTCTTAAGGAAAAAAAAGAAATAAATAAATAAACAAACACTAAAGTGTTTAGGGACATTAGGCCTGCAATGGACTCTAAATAACAAAGTATTAAATAAGATACATAAATACATATGTGTGTGTGCACATACATTTACCTGTTCTAATCAATGGTTACCTTTGATCCCAACCTTATTTGAAATAAGAAAAACTTATAAAGACTTGATTTATCCTAGCTCCCTTTGTTAGCAATTTAGGAGCAGTGGGCAAGGAAAAAGTAGAGCAGCTCCAGTATAATTTAGAACGATTTGGGGTCTACAGTACTACAGATAATCCTGAGTTACTATAGGCAGACAGTACACTGGCCTGTATCAAAAAATTTTTCTTTTCCATCCAAACCTACAACTCCTTTTCCACAAGAAAAAAAAAAAAAAAAAGAATCTCTCTACTACATGGATAGTTATAGATACATGGATATTTTAAACCAATTTGCAAAGGCAAGAACCCTTATCCCTCACCATATTGCCACCTGAAAAAAAAGCAAAGCAACAAAAATAAAATACCAAGAGTATAATATATTCGTCATTTTGATAACATTCAACCTGTCCCAACCCCCATTTCCTATGAACATTGTGGTCTCTCTTTGGGGCAAATTGTCTACTTGGTATAGTCTAGACAGTAGGGCCTACATTGTACTGTGGCCTCCTACTATGGAGCAGAAGAGGACAGAGTTTTCCATTACCCACTCACTGATAGCCTATAAAGTACTTGCTTCTGGCAGCTTGAATCATGAGTAAAGAAGAATTTCTAGGAGCTAAATTCCTTGCAATATCAATGGCCACTGGCAAACCAGACTTTTGCTACTGAGTAGTTCCTGCTTCCCCCAGAGGTCCCTGGTTGTTACCCACTTACCCTCCCATACCTTCTACCTCCCCACCAATCAGTGTGCCCCTCTCCTCCTTCACTAGCCTTCCAGTGAAATCCTTTCAGGCTTAAAATAACCAGCCCATTTCTGTGCTTGGAACCAAGTATCATGACAAAAAGTTATTAGAATTCCTAAAATCTCAGTTCAAAATAAGTTCCTGTTAGCTCTACTAATGGGAACCCAATAGGGGTCTGTTTACATGTGAGCAAATCTCACAGGGGCACTTGCAAGTGTGGAGAGAAGATTGGCTTCACATTTGGGCATGGCCTCTCTGGCTATTTAGAGATAGGCTTCCATACAGATTAATTCCTGTAAGAGGCAATTAAAGCTAAATTCTTTTGATGTGCTGGAAATTGAGATAAAGATGAAAAACAACCCAACTCTCACCACAGTCACTAAAACATTTTAATTGAACATGTGGCTGTTTCCAAAAACTGTCCACCTGGTAGAGGTTCTCTTTACCTGGGAAAGTGCAATCATTGTTGGCAACCTGTATACTATCTCTAAAATGCCACCCTCCAACACTTCTCTAAATATAAAATTTTTCCCCCTATGGGCTATTTTTGTGTCACTAAGAAAAATCTTTGTTTTCACAAAGCAAGTGAATTTCATTTAGTCAATTTTTCTTTACAAATGTAGAATGAAAAGTAATTGAAAATACTGTTAATTAAAGGAAAGTTACCATTTGCCCTTTAGCTGCAAATAATATCAAAGCACATTCAGTGATAACAAGTGCAATAATAACTAGCTTATTGTGATGGTAAAACAGGAACATCACATCAGAGGTATAAAAATTCCTAAAACTGTGCTAGGGTCCGAAGGCCTTTACTTTACATAGGCCACATATGCCCATGTTCATTCTCAGATGTGCAAATGTAGCTGTGTTTGCAACTTTGATCCAAACTCATTTAAGGTTTAACCCTCTCCAGGGTGCTGTTTCATGATACACTGTACGAAAAATCATTTCCTATACCCATCTATGCAATTTCAGAAGTTCATAGTTTTTTACAAGACTTTATACTATGGTGATTTTTTCCCCCAAAACACTAATCTGAGCAAGTCAGACTCTGTGTAATCTTTTAATGATTCACCACTGCCCAGAGGACAAATCTGGGTACCCTAGCAGAATATACAAGTCCCTTGATAATATACTTGCTATATACCTTGGAATGTCATTCTCCTACCATTTCCTTCCTTATGTTCCTTCAGGTCTTCACCCCCAAATCTTCACACTGCTCTCTCACTTCTCAGTGTCTTTGCAAACTCTTCTTGCTCCCTGAATTCCTCTTGTTTCTCTTTATCTGTTCAAGATCTACTCGTGAGTGGGGCACCTGGGTGGCTCAGTGGGTTGAGCCTCTGCCTTCAGCTCAGGTCATGATCTCAGAGTCCTGGGATCGAGCCCCACATCCGGCTCTCTGCCCAGCAGGGAGCCTGCTTCTCCTTCACTCTCTGCCTGCCTCTCTACCTACTTGTGATTTCTCTCTGTCAAATAAATAAATAAAATCTTTAAAAAAAAAAAAAGATCTACTCTACTTGTGAGTAAAGATCTAATCTGTGTCAAACGGTCCTGGGAGCACAGAGGAGAACCAAGTTAAATGATAAAAGTGAAAATCTATGCACAATAATCAGTAAATAAATGAGTGATTATTATTTACCATATGCTATGTGCCAAGTACATTCCAAGCTGGAAATATATTATCGAACAAAACCAACAAAAATCCCTGCATTGGGGCGCCTGGGTGGCTCAGTGGGTTAAAGCCTCTGCCTTCGGCTCAGATCATGATCTCAGGGTCCTGGGATCGAGCCCCGCATCGGGCTCTCTGCTCGGCGGGGAGCCTGCTTCCTCCTCCCTCTCTCTGCCTGCCTCTCTGCCTACTTGTGATCTCTGTCTGTCAAATAAATAAGTAAAATCTTTAAAAAAAAATGCCTGCCTTTATAAAACTGGCATTCTAGTAAGCAATGACAGAAAATATAAAATAAGTAAATTGTATAGTTTTCTAGATGGTGGTAAGCACCAGAGAGGAAAACAAAATATTAAGCAGGGTAAGAGGATAGAGAGTGCCAGAGAAACAGCGGTAGTTTTAAAGACGGTGAAGATACCCTCATGGGAAGGAGATATTAGATGGGGTAGCCCATCAGGAACATAGCTGGAAGAGGAGTATCTAGAAAGTATCCAAGAGTGACAGAGGTAAAGCAAGAATTGCAGCAAACACAGGAGGCGGGAAAATACCCAGCATATGTGAGGAACAGCAATGAGGCCAGTGTAGTTGGAAGGAGGAGAGGGAAGAGGAAATGTCAGAGGAGATGAATTCACACAGACAACAGGATGGGCAGGGGCACAACACATGGATTCTTCTGTGTGGTGGGGGCAGTGCGAAGCCACTGCAGCCTCTGAACAAAGGAGTAGAATGCTCTGTCCATGCTTTCACAGGGATTGCTCTGGCTGCTTTGTAAGAAGAGAAAAGAGAGCAAAGGTGGAAGCAGGGAGCCAGTGAAGGAGACCGCTAAAATAATCGAACCAAAAGAGGATGGTAGTTTGGATGAGGATAATAGATTGGAAGTGGTGAAAAGTGATAAGTTCTGGACATAATTTGAACATCAAATCAAAAGGATTTTTTGAAAGATTAGGCATGGGATATAAAGGAAAGACAGAAGTCAAGGATGACATCCAGATTTTTGGCCTGAGCAACTGGAAGTTGTTACCATCAAGGAAAAGGGGAAAAAGACCCTGGGAGTGGTAAGTTCAGAGGAAGATGAGGAGCTTAGTTTGGACATGTTCAGTCCTCTTCAAAAAAAAAAGGAAAAAAGAAAGAAAGAAATAGGGCAAATGGCTATTGAAGACTACTTCAGTTTTGAAAATATTCCAGCCTAAGAAAATGCTAACCACAATGCATTCCCTATCATCAAGAGGTTATCACATGTGCAAGCTCATGATTCCCCTCTATGAGGAGGAGGCAAACTTTATACAGTTAAAATGATTCAAAAATAAAATTAAGGGCTGTGCTATATTTTACTTTTTTAAAGATTTTATTTATTTATTTGACACAGAGAGAGAGATCACAAGTAGGCAGAGAGGCAGGAAGGTGGGGGGTGGAGCAGGTTCCCCACTGCCCACTGAGCAGAGAGCCCAATTCGGGGTATAATTGGTATTAACATCTGTTACTGGGAGAGGAAGCAGGAATGGAGGAGAACTCACCTCTAACCTTTTTGACCAACTCTGCTTCCTTCCCATACTGCTCCCTACTCCTCTGTTGCTCCTTTGGAGCCACTAGCTATTGAACTATCTCCCCTCCTCTCTTCCTCTTTCCTCAGCTTCTCTCGTTCTTCTCGGGTTTTCCAGAAAATCAAGTTATCTTTTCTTTCTTTCTTTTTTTTTTTTTTTTTTGGTTAGTGAACAAACTAAACATTATGACCTGAGCCGAAGGCAGAGGCTTAACCCACCAAGCCACCCAGGCGCCCCAGGGCTAGTGTTATATTTTAAAAAGCACTGATTTGGATATCAAAACATATGACACAAATAAGTTTTAGGGATGTCTTGGAAATGAAGACACTATTTTAAACCTTTTTAGTTAACTTCTCTACTTAAACACATGAAAAACAGAGTTTCAGATTTTAAAAAAATCATTAAGATTCTAATAGAAAATATGATCCAAATCTGCTCACAAAAACCTTTTTGGACAAATCTAACATAAAATCATTGAGTAATATGATGCCCATAGGGTAAAGAAGGGAGCCAGAGACCCTTTTCCAGAATACACTGTAGTTCATGTAAGAATAAATATTAGAAATCAGATATAAACACCTGTACCCCACATTTGCGACTTGTTTTCTGACCCCTGGGTGATTTTCACCTGGATTCAAAATGGACTCCTTGGACAACCTCAGTCTACATGACCAATGAACAACAAAGCTGTCCTCACCTAAACAACCAGACGATTACTTACTGAAAAAACCCCTGTCATATCTCAAAACGGCAAGTTACCATAACTATAGTGTTTTCTGCTTTTTTTCATACATCTACATTTTTAGAGGTATTTTTCAAGCTTCTAAGAATATTTCATGATTAGACATTTAAATTTAAAAAGTTACACATAAAAATTTTATGAAGTATAAATTGAAACTACATGCTAATGCGTGCATAGTGCCCTACCTTTTAAGTACTGTCAGTCCCAGTCCAGGCAATTATATAAAGGGTAGAAACTGCACTCTATCAATAACCATCTCTTTTTACTAAAATTTGACCTTATAAAGCTTTGAATTTCAATGGATTTTACTGTACAGATTAAATCCCTGGTAAACTGACTTTTTCTTTATTATTTTCATCTTATTAACCCATTTTATCATCAAATTTCAGAGTCAGAGACCTATTGGAAGAAGAAAATGGCTAAGTGCATAAAAATACCCTGTTTTGAATTGACTTAAGGTAGGGACACAAATGTGCTGCTTCAGTTGAAATGAATTATTGACATTTCCTTCTCATCAACCAATACACACACACATACACATATACACATGGAAACATATATACTTCTCTATAGGGTGAATGGATCAAGAAGCATGTAGGGAGGACTTCATATAAATCTGCTGAAATGCAATCACAACCAATAAAAAAATAAAATATGTGTCCCCCCAGGACTGAAAAGCAGAATTAAGGCTGGAGACACATCATTATTAATACAAAGGAGTAAAGCACCAAGCCAAGTATGAGGTGGGTTCTTTTTTAATATAAGGTGGCATTTCCTATAATCTCTGGACCATAAGCCTACATGTCTGACATAGATAATTTCTTCAGAAATTGAGAATACCAAATTTGTGTGGGATAGCAGTAAATTGGGGTCGAAAATGAGGGTTCGTTTGTCTCTGAATCTGTTCTACAATGTTCTGATTATATTTTCATGCACTGGCCCATAGTCGGGTATTAATAAGATTTTTTGACAATTATGTATAAAAGATGCAAGAGCAGCACCCATAGTCTGATTGATGAATATTGTCTTTTCAAACTCTGTCAGCTTTCCTAAGCTTGGAAACAGCACAAGATTACTGTGAAGGGAAACAGATTCAGGTCAGCAACCCTGAATATAAAAGCTCCACTTGCAATATATTTGTAATAGTGAGAAAAGCAATTGCCCATGAATTCTTGGTGAACCAAAAGCAATTAGATTTACAAAAAAGGAAACTGTTAGAAATAAGTTTTCCATAAAGAGAAAAAAAACAAAAACAACAAAACCAGCACAGACACCATTCCCATTACTGAAGTACATCAGAACTGATAGTGTTTGTATCAGAATATTCCAAACTTGTTAAAAATAAATGGCATCATTTTTATTCAAGGTGACTAAGAAATAAAGTTGGTGTTTTCAACTTTGTTGATACTGTGACTGGGGCCTATAGGAATGCATTTAAAAGGTGAATTCAAAGTCTGTCAGACAAGGTAGGGTTTAAATCTCTCCACGAAATGAAATCTAATACTGTTCCTTTAATGCAAGCTGGGAAGGAGAGTGTGAGTAACAGTTTAATCAACCCCCAGCAGCTAAATGGATAGATGAGAGTAGACAGGAGAAGCAGACTGCCTGGCATAGAGAAGTACAGGAAGAAAAAACCGGAGTAGTATCTTATGGTAGAGAGTGTTTTTCTTATAGGCTTGCAAAACACCTCAGATGACTTCTCTAATCAATCTCTAGAAGATTTTATGAAGAGTTGGCTGAGGCGAGAATTACCTCCTATGATATACATGAAAACAGGAAGGAAATTCCAGCCTGCTCAAGGTCATACAGGTGAGAAAGCCGAGAACTGAACTCAGGTTTCCGTGTTCTAAATCCTGCACCCAAACACCACCAGCTCTGTGAACTCATGTTTTTCTTTAGGTGGAGTCTTTAAGATGAGTGGAGATTAAAAATATAACAAAAAAGTAAAATCATCCACATGGAGCTTTAAGAGGGATTTTTCTTTTGAATCATACTTAAAAAAAAAAAAGACAAATCTTCTATTTTAATTATTCCTTTGATTCATTAGTTAACACAATGCAGGACAAATTCCCTGACATTTGTGAACTTCAATCTGGTAACTCTAAGCTATATGCAAAGAGAGCTGTGACTCAGTCAGCTAATGTTATCACACTTAAAAAAAATGTATTTATTGAATCACACAAAGAAATTAAGAAAATGATTACCAATTATCTTAGCAAGGATTCCTTAATTAATTGCCAGCACTAATACCATGTTATCTTTTGCATATTGAAACAATGCGGCTTCTATTAAAAACTATTCATTAAAGATTCATTCATTCCTTATTGTATCCTGCTGTTTCATATCTTATGTAGCTAAAGGGCTGCTTCCCAGAATATGAGGTATTGCTGTGCAAAGAAACAACAGCAACCATGGAATTTATGTTGAGATGTTATACTTCTGAATGTCTCATCTAAAGTTTCATAAGGATGCTGCATGTAAAAGTGAATAAAACTAATGTATAGAGGTCTATTGTTTATGTGCATATGTGTCTGTCTGTATATGTCTGTGTGTATACACAAGCATTTCAACTCTAAGAAGTTAGATTAAAATCATTTTAAAAATTAAACAACTCTAAAATGTTGGTATTTCCTCCAAATATTCCACTCTCTTAGAAATACTAAGCACAAGAACTATCCTTCTTATGGAAGAGTAGTAAGCTGACAACACCAAGGGCTTCTTAAAATGAGAAATTTGTTATACCTTCCAAAAGTAACTTGCTTATATTCTTCTCATACATTTATAGCTGTGGTTCTCAAAGAGGGACAATTATGCTTTCCAGGGCATTTTTGGTCAATGCAAAAAATTTTTTTAAAGATTTGTTGATTTATTTAGAAAGACAGAGAGAGAGCATGAGTGGGGGCGGGGGTGGGGGCAGGGAGGACAGAGGAAGAGGGAGAGAGAATCCGGAGCTGACTCTCTGCTGAGTGTGAAGCTAACATGGGGCTCAATCCCATGACCTATGAGAGCATGACCTGAGTTGAAATCAAGCTGGATGCTTAACCAACTGGGCCACCCAGGCACACCAAATATTTGGAGACAATTTAAGTCTTCACAACTGGGGTAAGGGTTTACTGGCATTCAGTGCACAGAAGCCAGACTATCCTACAATGCAGAGGACAGTCCCCACAACAAAGAATTATGTGGCCAAAAAACGTCATTTTTGCCACTCTTGAGAAACACTGATTTAGAGAGAAAATAGTGGATTTCTGCTACCAGTAGCCACTGTTGCTGTAAGCCAGCTCAGTCATAGCTGTGACAGAATTTAAGTTGGTACTTAGGTAATGCTACTAAGATAATTAGAACATAGGGATTCTTTTCTACATTTCTTCCCATAAATGAGCCAAATAAGGAATGGAGTAATTAGCTAACTAAGAATTTCCATAATTGCCATTTAATGTCCCCCACCATCATCCTCTCCTCCAACATACCCCTTAATGCTAAGAATGGCTAACATTTTATTAAGTTAAAAAGAATAAGATCCTATGTCTCTGACATATTTGAATCGAAGCCAAGGAGACAAAACCAAACCTTAGTCTGCAACCTCCCTTGGGAAATCTTTGTTCATTTTAATACTTGTTCAGTCAGCTGTCTGCCTGAATGACAAGGTTTTTATCTCTAATGTGAGTGGCTTTGAAGGCTACTCACATTATCCATTCCTCAGCAATTGCTGCTGAAACCACAACGTTGCAAACTGATAATTAAATCCAGCTGCCTCTACTATGAATTCAATCATATCAACATTAGCAGCAATCTTGGTGGTTGTTGGTGGGTTTCTTTTTCAAATTCTAGACAACATAATTAACTTCACTAGCCTTCTTACATTAAACAAAACTCAGAGCTAAAGAATACTATGAATTAAACTACTATAAATACTATTCGTGCAAAGGAATGCAGTTAGATCATCAGGATACTGAAATGGTGCCAAAGAATTGCTTATTTGGGTCTAGCTAATTGATGTAATATGCATTAATATTATGTTTTACCTATAGGCGTAGTTTCAGATTTCTATGCAAAAGCTCGTTAACTGATGATTTACTACTCAATGAGATTTTAACACCAAAACTTTTAAACAAGTCATAGTTCACAATGCAAAAAGCCAACTTGTCAAGCACTGAAATATACCCACTAAAACAATATCAAAGTGTTTTTTATTATTTGAATTAATAATGCAACAGAAATATGTCTTAACTAAAGTTAAGTAATCTGTCACATATAAAAGAATCCTATGAAAAATTATATGTCAAAAAATTGGACAACCTGGAAGAAATGGATAAATTCCTAGAACTACACAATCTTCCAAAACTGAATCTGAAAAAAATAGAAATTCTGAATAGACCAAAAACTAGTAACAAAATTGAAACAGTATCAAAATCAAAATCAAAAACTCCCAACAAACAAAAGTCCAGGACCACATGGATTCACAGATGAATTCCACCAAACATTTAAGGAAGTGTCAATACCTATTCTCCTCAAACTATCCCAGAAAATAGAAGAGGGATAAAAGCTTCCAAATTCATTCTATGAGGCCAAAGTTACTCTAACACTAAAACCAGAAAAAGATGCCACAAAAGAGAAAAACAACAGTCCAAGATCCCTGAAGAGCACAAAGGCAAAAATCATCAACAAAATATTAGCAAACCACATTCAACAATACACCAAAAGGATCATTCACCACGATCCAGTGGGATTTATTACAGAAATGCAAGAGTGGTCAAATATTTGCAAACCAGTCAACATGATAGACCACATCAACAAAACAAAGGATACAAATCATATGATCATCTGAATAGATACAGAAAAAGCATCTGACAAAATCCAACATCTATTCATGGTAAAAATTCAACAAAGTGGGTTTAGAGGAAACACACCTCAACATAATACAGGCCATCTCCAAAAAGCAACTAAGATCATGCTCAGTGATGAAAAACTAAGAGCTTTTCCTTTAAGATCAGGAAAAAGACAGGGATGGCTGCTCTTGCCACTTTTATTCAAAACAGTACTGGAAATATTTGCCACACCAGTCAGACAAGAAAAAGAAATAAAACATATCCAAACTGGTAAGGAAGAGGCTAAGCTGTCACTATTAACAGATGACATCACACTACATAGAAAACCCTAAGGAATCCACAAAAAAAAAAAAAAAAAAAAAAAAAATCTTAGAAATAGTAAATGAATTCAGTAAAGCTACAGGATACAAAATTAATTTATAGAAATCAGTCCTCTTTCCATATACTATTAACAAAGTAGCAGAAGGAAAAATTAAGAAAAAATCCTATTTATAATTGCACCAAAAAGTATAAAATACCTGGAAATAAACTTAACCAAGGGAGAGAAAGTCCTGTATTTTGAAAACTATAAAAACACTGATGAAAGAAATTGAAGAGGACACAAACGAAGAGATATTCCATTCTCATGGATTGGAAGAATTAATATTGTTAAAATGTACCCAAAGTAATCTACAAATTCAATACAATCCCTACTAACAGCATTTTTCACAGAACTCAAACAAATAAAGCTAGAATTTCTATGGAATCAAAGAAAACCCCAGTTTGACAAAGCAATGTTGAGAAAGAAGAACAAATCTGGAAGTACCACAATCCCAGATTTCAAAATATACTACAAAGCTGTAGTAATCAAAATATCTGGAACTGGCACAGAAATAAACACATCGATTATCAGAGCAGAATACAGAGCTCAGAAATAAACCTACACCTGTATGGTCAATTAATCTATCACAAAGGAAGCAAGAATATACAATGAGAAAAAAGTGTCTTCAATAAATGGTGTTGAAAAAACTAGACAACCACATGCAAAAGAATGAAACTGGTCCATTTTCTAACACCATATGCAAAAATAAATTCAAAATGGACTAAAGATTTAAATGTGAGACATGAAACTATAAAACACCTAGAAGAAAGCATAGACAGTAATTTCTTTGACATTTGCTGTCACAACATCTTTCTAGATATAGCTCTTCAAGCAAGGGAAACAAAAGCAAAATTAAACTCTTGGGACTACAACAAAATAAAAAGCTTTTGCACAGTGAAAGAAATCATCAACAAAACAGAAGGCAACCTACTGAATGGGAGAAGATATTTGCAAATAATATTTCTAATACAGGGTTAATATATCCAAGAGATAAAAAGGACTTAAATAACTCAACACACACACACACACACACAAAAAAAAAACCCACTAAACAAACAAAAAAAATCCAATTAAAAAGTCTACTCAGAGGATCTGAATAGACATTTTTCCAAAGAAGACATCCAGATGGCCAACAGACACTTGAGAAGATGCTCAAGATCACAAATCATCAGGGAAATGCAAATCAAAACCACAATGAGATATTACATTATACCTGTCAGAATGGCTAGAATCAAAAAGACAAGACATAGCAAATATTGGTGAAGATGTGGAGGAGAAAAGAACTCTTGTTTCACAGCTGGTAGGAACTGTAAATTGGTACAGTCACTATGGAAAACACTGTATGAAGGTACAGAAATACAACATGATCCAGTAATTCCACTACAGAGTATTTACTCAAAGAAAATAAAAACACTAATACGAAAAGATATATATACCTGTATGTTAATTGCAGCATTACTGACAATAGCCAAGCTATGGAAGCAACCCAAGACCCAAGTGCCCAGTGATAGAACAGAAAAAGATGTGAGATAGACATATAGAGATAGACAGATAGATAGATAGATGATAGAAAAAAAGATATGCACACACATACATATATACACACAAGAGATATATATGTGTATGTATATATACATACACATATATGTGTATGTATGTATATATACATACACATATATTCACAGGCAGTGGATTATTTCTGAGCCACAAAAAAGGGTGAGATCTTGTCATTTGTGACCAAATGGATAGACCTTGAGGGCATAATGCTAAGTGAAATAAATCAGGCAGAGAAAGACAAATACCATACAATTTCACTTATACGTGAAATCTAAAAGACAAAACAAAGGGATAAACAAAAAGCAAAAACCCATAAGAGACCCATAAATACAAAGAACAAACTAATAGTTGAGGGAGAGGATGTAATGAAAGGATGGGCAAAAAAGGTGAAGAAGAGTGGGAGATATAGGCTTCCAGTTATGGAATGAGTTAAGTCTCAGGAATAAAAGGCATAGCATAGGGCATATAGTCAGGGGTATTATAATACTGTTGTATGGTGACTGATGATAGCTACACTTTTGAGCATAGCATAATGTATACAGACTTGTCAAAACACTGTATTATACACCTGAAATTAATGTAACACTGTGTGTCAACTACACTTTGGTTAAAAAAAAAAAGAATATATAGCAGCTAATTAAACAGCACAAATGAGATATTTATCACTATGTTGGCCTTAAGTTTTATCTTAATTTATATTAATGGAACCTATGAGAAAGAAAAAAAGAATAAAATTAATACAAAAAATCTGTTAGAGTTCAAATATTTCAAAACCATGATTTTTAAATTGTGTTGGCACCATACAAGTACTTAGTGCAAAATGCACTTAAATATAAGCCATTTAATTAGTACTTGATATCATTAACAAGAAAGGACATTTTTCTGTACTAAGTGACATGTTCACTTGCACAAGTGCAATAAGAGTCATTTTATGTTTATAGGCTAAGGTAAATAAAAAGACAAATAAATATTACAACTTTATTACTACTTTATTATTACTACTTTATTACTACTAAAATAAAATGTTACTACTTTATTATAAGTCTAGTTTACTCAACAATCAGTGGATGCATTAATTTGCTCTTGCTATTGTAACAAGTTACCACAAACTCAGTGGCTTAACAAAACAGATTTACCATTTTCTAGTTCTGTAGATAAGAAATGTATAGGTCTCACTAAACTCAAGGGCTAAAAAGTTTTCAGCAGGGCAAGATTCCTTCTGGAGGCTCTAGAGGAGAACGTATCCACTTGCTTTTTCCAGCTTCCAGAGGCCACCTGCATTCTTTAGCCTGTGGGCCTTTTACCCCATCTTCAAAGACAGTAGCATAAACTTTCCATATTGTTCTCTCTGACCACAGTTGGGAGATATTCTCTGCTTTTGAAGATTTATGTGATTAGGTCACATCCACCTTGATCATCCTAGATAGCCTTCCCATTCCAAGGTCCTTGACTTTCATACAGCCACACAGACCCTTCTGCCATGTAAGGGAACGTATTCATAGGTCCTGGATTGGATTAGGACATACACATCTTTCCAGGGGCCATTATTCTGTCTACCACAGTGACTATTTGCTGAATTTTCACATCAAGCAAATAATCAAAATCAAAGATATATGCCTCTTGATATAAGAATATTTACCTTTAATAATTCAATGTTCTTTTTCCATGAATCACGTATTAGGAAAGAAAGGGAAAAAAATATCTTTCCTTGGAAACATTGACAATAATATTTAAAGTACTAACAGCATAACTGAAAATAATTTAATGTCATAAAAGAAAGTGACAGAAAGAAACTGTAATGGACCTCAGTCCCACAGGACTGTTTGCTCCACATTCTTCTGCCATCATAGATTTTGGGAGTCCTGAGGGTTTAATGGCATAAACAGAATATCACCAAATTCAGAATGGTTAATTATGAACTTTACACCTAGTAATCTTTCTCCTACCTACTTGAGGGTATCCTATGACTTTATAAGCTAATTTTCATACTTCTTGATCCCATGAAATATATGTAGTTTTTTACTATGTATATATCACCAAGGTCAGTAAGAATGATGCTTTCTTTAAGTATCATTGGGTGGGAGATGCCTTTGTCTGGTCTGCCTACTCTGAACACAGGATTCTGAACCACAAGTATCAGCTTTTGATCAACGAGTTAACACATTTCTATTTAGAAATTCCCAAAAGAACTTTATAGAGTCAAGAAGAGACTAACTGAAAGTGGCAAAATCAGCACTGGGCAATGGATATCAACTGTTCACTTAAATGGACTATACGCCCACAAGAATTAAGAATTATGCAAATATCTGCCTAGATACCCCAGTGAACATAAGAGACAAAATTTCTATTCTTAAAGAAGTTTCCACTCTGGTGGAATAAATAGACAATTAACAAGATATACAGTACATTAGACAGTGTTAAATGCTAGAAGAAAAATGAATTTAAGTGGAGGCAGGTGGTGTGAGCAGTGGCAGGGGTGATGTTTTAAATAGGAAGCCTAGGGTAAGCCTCACAGAGAGAGTAACAGTGCTCAGTATGGACTGACAACCTTACCTTACCAAGCAGGAGTAGATCAGAGAACTGCTTTTTCCCAGGATCTGCTCTGATTCCTCTTCTCCTATTGACATTTTAGTCAGGTATCACCTGATGCTGGTCTTCCAAATCCCGTATTGGAAAAGATCTGTATTCACTTGGCCTGTTCATGTCAGGGTGATTTTATATCATCAATTCCTGATACTTCTCCCTCCATATTAACAGTTTTTCAAAGCATAGTCTTTAAAGTCCACTGTGTCTCAGTAACTTGGGCTATTTCTCTATTTACCAGAACATAGATACATACAAGTGAAGGCATTTAAAAGAGACACACTGTCTTCCATTGCATGCACCTCAAAATAGTCTTTTAAATTTCTCTTTTTGGCAATGGGGTAATTGTGTTTTAACAGCATGGGGCATGGCATGTTCATCCCAAGAAGGCTAATCCCAAGAACAGCCATCATTTCTGAATGGCAACACATGATACAGAGTTGGTGCTCTGGAAATATTTGTTGATGGTATAACCTCTCCTCATACAGGATAATCCTCATTTCAACCTTACAAGGTGGGACTTACGGTCCTTATTTTATGTGCAATAAAACAGTCTGAGAAGGCTGAATCATCTTCCTAAGGTTTGACAGCTAATAAGCATAAAGGCAGGAGCTCTGCAAAACTTTGGGTCCCCTTCCCCAGCAAGGTACATCTTGGGTGGGTGGCTTCATCTTCTCCGCATGCCCCACCTCCCCAACCTGGCAAAAGATTATCAGAATACTCATCCTTACTTGGTCACAGAGTAGCTGAGGGATAAATCATGCCCTCTTGCCTTTCTGGGTATTTTTTTTGTAATCTGTTCATCTATACCACATTTGGATTTGAAAATGGCACTGCATTAAGATTAAAAGCAAAGTGGATATTATTTAGAATTTTTTGGTAATGAAGCATTCTGTTTTTAAAAAAAAAGATGTCTAAATAGCTAGGTACTAAACTTTCATATCTTAAATATAATGTTTTGATAGAAATACTTCCAAAACACACTGTGAATCTTATCTCATACATAAGACACTGCGTGAACATTGGGTAATATCTTCACTACTCAGGACTGTCTTTGGGTCATTAATTACTCATTGTGTTCATTATGTGCTTGTAAATAGAGATGCACATACAGCTTGTCCTATGACGATAACCAGCCCTAGAAAAGTCCACTCAATCTGGAGAGTCTCTGATTGACCTGTCTCTTTCAAAAGAAAATGTACCTGGCAGCCAGGCATTGCAGCACATCTGCTTTCCTGTCAAATCAGTGATGATGGCAATGAAGAGGATGGTGATGGCAATGACATGAACCATGACAATGACGATGATGATGATGATGATGGTAGCATTTATTGGGTGTTTAGTACATGTCAAAAAAAATATCTAGTAATTTATATAAATGTTCTCATTTAATCATTCAATAATTTTATCAGTTAAGAACTGTTTCTCTTTTAACATTTTACAGATGAAGAAACTAAGTTACGGAGAGTAAATATAAGTAAATATATATAAGTATATAAATATATATATATATATATATATGTAAGTAAATAAATATAAGTCACCAAGAAACCTTCAGAATTCATTAAAAACTCATATGGTCTAATGACAGGACACTGTTTTAACCATTACACTCTCCTACCTCAAATTAAAGAATAAAGCAGTCTTTATATGGGATACTCACCTTCCAGAAAGTAATTGTTTTATTCACTGTTGCCTTTTGTTCACCATCATTCAGAGCAGCAAAGAACATTAGCTAATGTTGATTAGCTAATGTTGATTAGCTAATGAAGCCAATCAAAGACAAGCCCTCTGGGGCTTATACTCACCTGGAGAGACATACAGTGTGGTGGTAAAGAGTTCGGACGCTGAAGCCAGGCTGTCTTTGAATCTAAGCTTTTCTACTTACTAGCTGTGTGACCTTGGGCAACTTACATAACTGCTCTGTACTTTAGTTTTAAAAAAGTGATACTGAGTATTTACTTCATTAAGACATTGCAAGAATTAAATAGTTTACATGCAAAGTGCTTTAAATAGTGTCTGTAAAAATAAGAGCTCAAGAAACACATTATTAGTGTCTCATCTACACTAATGATGAGAAAAACACTCTATCATTTAAAAAATGTATGCAATAATATTATAGGAATAGTTTTCTCCATCAAATTCAGCAATTGGAAAATCCATCATAACAGAAAGAAATCAGAACATGCCTTGACAGGGATTCCAGTAAGCTTACACATGGAGTCAAGCAACCTGAGATCGAGTATCAGCTCTGTCACTTAACAAGAATCATAATCATCACTCAGAAGCGCCAGAAGATGCTGAGATTTTCCATGGGTTTGCCCTCACATCTTGGGGCACTTGTGCCTATATAGAAACTGGTAAATGACTTCCAATGTTCAGCAAATGAGCATTGCCTTTGTTGATTAGTATGTTCCCAGCATTTTCTACTAACATGCCCATTCTTCAAAATAGATAATGAAATACATATTCTATATCATTTTATTTTGGTGTTAAAACTTTGACTTCAACTATCTATAAAAATTTTTACCAAAATTATTTACACAATTTTTTGAATTATTACACAAAATACAATAAGGATAGTCAGAAATAAACCATGAACTTCCCAGTGTCAAGTGTATACTGTGAGAAAAGCAAAGGCATGTAAGACATGATTTCAGGCTTAAAAAGTTTAGATCTAGTTGAAAGAACAGGACTCAGACCACAAATAGATTATTGATCCCAAAAGGGGAAAGGTCAAACAACTGACAGACATGTAAATGCTATAGAATTGAGAAGGAAAGGAAAATAAAAGTGAGTTGGTAAAATCAAAGTGGATTTTATAGAAAAATTGGGACTAAGGTTTGAGAAACTCACAACCTGTAAACTTGGACTCATTCCCTAATCCTAAAATGAAATTTCCCTTCAATGTTATGACTCCTGTTAAGAGGGTCTTTGTGGAACTTTGTGTTCAGAAGTATTCTGAAGCTGAAAGTGTACTTAAAGGGAAAGAATTCTATAATTGGCATTAACGTCTGCTACTGGGGGAGAGGAAGCAGGAATGGAGGAGAACTCACTTCTACCCTTTTTGACCAACTCTGTTTCCTTCGCATACTCTCCTGTTGCTCCTTTGGAGCCACTAGCTATTAAACTCCCTCTTCTCTTCCTCTTTCCTCAGCTTCTCACGTTCTTCTCAGATTTTCTGAAAATCAAGTTCTCTTTTTTTCTTTCTTTCTTTCTTCTTCTTCTTCTTCTTCTTCTTCTTATTATTATTATTATTATTATTACTATTATCATTATTTTGGTTAGTGAACAAACTAAACACCATGCCCCATTCAATCCTGAAGCCTCAGATGTTCTCAGTCTTCTTCTTTTTTTTTTTAAGATTTTATTTATTTATTTGACAGAGAGAGAAAGAGATCACAAGCAGGCAGAGAGGCAGGCAGAGTGAGGGGTAAGCAGGCTTCCTACTGAGTAGAGAGCCCGATGCGGGACTCGATCCCAGGACCCTGAGATCATAACCTGAGCCAAAGGCAAAGGCTTACCCCACTGAGCCACCCAGGCGCCCCAGATGTTCTCAGTCTTTAGCAACCAGTCAATCATCCCTGGTTTTGCAGGTTTTGGAACCCAAATGTTTATCTTTGTGATCACCAGCATATCAACTACTTGGGATGAGTTAGGATGGGTTCTTGACATGACGAGAAGAGCATAAAGGTTGTAGAGTCTGACACAACAAACTACCTACACTAATGCCTGCTTCCTCCAGAGCCACAGAATCCATAGAATGTGAGAGCAGAAAGAGAGATCATGTATGATTTCTTCTTTATATGAAGGAAGATGACGATGCCCAAGAAATCAAGTCACTTTCCCAAAGAAAACACGAAGATTTTTAAATGGAAACAGGGCTAGAACACAGAACTTCTAAACCCACAATTTCTTGAATGTACTGCTCGAATACCCAGTGAACACTCTGCCCCACCCCCAAATTATCTACAAGATATACCACTTTGCTGGTCTATTCAGTCTGCATTTCTTTTTCCTGCTCTTCCGCACACTGCTCAACAGCTTCCACTAGGATCTGGAAATGCTTTTGTGCACTTTTCAGTTTTCACCTCTGAATGTGTCCTACATCCCTAACACATTTTCATCCAAGCACTGCATGTTTTATGTGTCTACTTCTTGGCTCCTCAACACCTGGTGTGAACCAAATTATACTAACGGTTAAAGAATTCTTTACTTAAGCCCATATAATCTATCACAATGCCAGATTTCTGAGGTCCACAAAACTAAGGTATTAATGTTCTGTATATAAGTGATGGTTAGTGTTTTTGTAAGTTCATATAAGTGCTTCAAAGTAGTGTTTGTTGCATCCAGTTAATGCTGGCATTTGCTGGGTACCTAAAAATAACAAGAATAGGCACCGTTTATTGAGTACTTGCTATCTGCCAGCTACTGAAGTGGGTATTCCCCATCCATTATCTTACTTAATCATTTCAACAACCTTGAAACTAGACATTATTGCCTCCATTTTACAGATGGGAACAAAGGAGAAACAATTCAAAAAGTGTGAAATCCCTTGGAGTGCTTTTGTAAGTCACAGATCTCTAAGACTCATTTAAATGAAATCACATTATAAATATGCCCTGCATTGTTTATTTTGTGCACATCCTACCATGTTCAGATTTACAGATTAGAAAATAGCAGCTCTCTCCCTTTGAAAATCTATATTTTGCTCAATGTTACCTGTTGAAATATAAAGGAAGCAACCACCATTCTGTTCAGGCAGATTTCCCAGAAAAGGGGTTTGCTTTTCACGTCCTCATTCCCCTCATGACCAAAGAAGCCCAACAAATCTCAGGGCAGTCTCAGAGATGCTTCTGGGCCATTCTAAAGGCTTCTCTTTAGCTGAAATGCACTGACCCAGACCATGATTCGACCTGTGACCCATCACTTCATTAGTACTGGCTTCTAACTGCTCTAACTGTCCCAGATAAATTTACATAATGACAAGGCTACTGAATACATACTTAAAAAGCCTTCAAAGAAAACAGTTTACTCTCTATAAACATCAGTTTTCACACCTCAAAACCATTTCCTAGACCCTTTATTCCAAATAGAAATTGCTTGAAAAATGTATACAGGACATTTAAGTGGTTCTTGTTGAGGCTTGTAATGGGGATGTTTATGCCTATTTATAAACTTCTGCCATCAGAAATCTTGGTGCCACTATGGTATCTCACTCAGTCTGTCTCTTCCATTTTTGATGAGGAGAAAAATGCAAACTACTCTCTCCTCTGCTCCCCTTTCACAAGGTTAGCTAGCACTTTGAGCCAGTAGCAATTGAATGCTAGTAGCTAGAAAGTAATTTACTTCTTTGAGTCTCACTCTTCAGAGCCAAGACAATCTGAGCACATTTTTGCACCAAAGACATTAAGGGAGAATTCCTTTTCAAGTGGTTATTCTTGAATTCATTTACTTTTGACACACACAATGAAATCCCAATTCTCCTGCAGGCTGCAGTGCCTTTGTTTGCTATTTTGCAGTCTATCTCCTGCATCTTTCAATGAACAGCTGCAGAAGTTCAGAAACTTGTGAGTGCTTCCTCAAGATGGACTATTACCGTTAGAACTTAGCCAGCTAACGATTTTTCAATCACCATTTTGCTGTTTCCTTTCTCAAAAGAGTGAAAAGTGACAGAAGATCCTCGTTTTTAAACAGACCCCACACATTTGAATCTGTGGCAAGTGCACTTTCAAGTTACAAAACTATTTCTGATAAATGGCACTAACTATGATTGATAATGTGATAAAAACCTAAAACTGCTCTTCAGATCTATAGAAGATACTCCAGTTGGCTGGGGATTATTTTAAAAGCCAGAGGCAAGAGAAAAGGTAAATTTGCATTGCCTGGTTAAACTATGGATGGTTAAATAAAATGGATGACAAGAACTCTGTGGAATGAGAAACACAGTGATGTTAACTAAAAACACGAATTCACAGAAGCATCATATCTAAGCACTATAATAATGTTAAGATGAGATCGTGGGCTCTCTGGTCAAGTCCCATCATCCATATGTACACTGATTTTGAACAATTTAATTGGTCCTTGCCTGCATCTCCTCATCTCTAAAATAAAATTTTATTTAAATCATTTTAATTTAATTTAATTTAATTTTAATTAAATCATTAAAAAATTTCTTTCAGGGCTGCCTGGATGGCTCAGTTGGTTAAGCATCTGCCTTTGGGTTAGGTCATGATCCCAGGGTCCTGGGATCAGGTCCTGCATTTGGCTCCCTCCTCAGTGGAAAGCCTGCTTCTCCCTCTGCCTGCCGCTCTCCATGCTTATATTTTCGCTGTCTACCTTTCTGACAAATAAATAAATAAAATCTTAAAAAAAAAAATGTTTCTTTCACAGAACTGCTTGAGGAATACATGTGTTAATATCTCACACAGTCTCTTCATCTTGATGAGGAGAAAAACGCAAACTACTATATTCTGTTCTAAAATACTTATGCTATTGTATGGCACACAATAAATGCCAAATATATTTTAATTTCTATATATGAAATTGAAGGGCACCCGAGGTAAAAATTAAAGTGAACTATAGCAGTGGACTGGCTCTATTATATCCCATCTTGTGTTTATGTCTATGCCTGTCCATTTCAATACAGAAAATATAAAGCCACTCAGCATGATTAATCAATCCTCTTGCAACTGCGACCAGCCTGGAGAAATACCTTTGAAGAACTACCAAAAAAAAAAAAATTGGCAGACTTTTTCCCCCTCTTATCTTTGACTTTTTCAAATAAATCTCTTTCAGTGCATCCTTTTCATTTCAAATGTTTTACCTTCAAAATATGTCTGTTTCCTTCTTGTTCTCAAATATAAGATATATTTGCAGTATTGGATAAGTCATGTTTTATGATAAAGCATGTAACAAAGCTAGAAGATGTCTGCTGCTTAAACTGGCATCTTAGTACTTTGAGAATCTGAATAATTACAATCTCAGTCTTCAACATTCACATCTTAACCTGAAAAATGTCAGCAAATACAACAATAATGTCATTAAGTCATAGGAATTGATAAGAAATACTTCTCAGAAATCTGACATGGATTTAAATTGCCGGCAGTACTAGCAAGTGTTTTAGACTTATACCTCTTTGAGGAAAAGCCTCCTAAATGGGCAGAACTAAAGATAAAAGGTGCCACTAGGGCAGCCTAGAAGAGATACTTTCCAAAAACGTATGCCCACGGATACAGACATACACATCCAATACACACAGGCATTTATGAGGAACTATCAAGCAGGGGCATCTGGTATATCATCCCCCCCCTCCCCCAATTCTAGTCAAGCTAGCACAGGAAATGAAAATGTCTCCCCAAGTACCAGTGTGCCAGAAGACATAATGAGAAAGAGGCAGATCTAGACTATGAAACCACAACATCAAAGGCAAATTTATACTAAGAAGATTAGATAGGCAGATTTGTATCCAACTAGTTTCAGTCTAAAATAAGCCAATGTGGAAAAAGATTTCATTTTCAAATGTCCATTACAATTTCCTCTAAGTACTAAGATCACCTCTAGAGAAATACAAAAGAAGCATAAGCCATAAATGCATATTTTTCTATTTTAACCCAACAGTTTCACTCTGAAATCAATAAAGAAACATAAGGCAAGCTTCTGAGTTTCTCATTCTCGTATATGCAATAAATAAATATACATTGAATTCCTACAGTGGGAAAGGAATTATTCAGCATTATTGTGGCATGATCCACTAGATCTACATTTTAAAACTTCATTATATTCTGCTTAAATGTTTATAGGCAAAAGGGAGATCAGATTTTTTTTTTTTTTTTTAAGATTCTGGCCTGAAACTGTCCATTATAACTGCTGTAAACCTGCAAGAGTAGTGAAAATGGATTCTTAGTTCAACGCATAGTAACTTTACAACTGCTGGGTAACAGGAATTAGGCAAGAGAAACAGGTCAGGGGTGTGAGACTACAAACACAGGGGAGTCGTACTTGAGACAGCCATAGGAATGCTTCTCCAATCCTCTGAGTTACTGAAGCCAAGCACATGGTGTCAAAAAAGGCTGTCTCTCCCTGTGAGGGGGAAAAAAAAAAAAAAAAGAAAAGAAACTTGCGGAGTAGACAAAGACGCAAGAGAATGAAATTGGAAGTCTTCCAATGGCAAATTATTAATACCTTCTCTTTGAGAAATTGCAAGCAGGCAGAAAAAGGTCTAACCTGAAGAGAAGGATCAAAGACGGAAATAAAAGCTTTGATGCCCAGGTTGCTCTGCAGCCCCAAAGCACTGTGGAGCCAGGAGTGCAGCCAGGAAGATTGTTAACTCCAAAAAAAAAAAGTGTGGAATGAATTGGTTACTTAATCCCTGGGAGGATACAGAAGTAGGATTAGGTAATGATTAGCTTCTTCTCAAATTTAGTGATGCCATTTAATTTGAAGCTAGGTATTTATATTTCTTTAGATTTGGCTCTAGAGTTTTTACATCTTTAAAAACCTATGCCAATGGTGGTGATTAGTTGATATGAATGTTTTATCTGAATAAAAAGTTTATTTCCCAAAAGAGAACATTATTGATTAGTTCATGTGGTCTAAAGTGAGATGAAGGTACCTATCCTGGGAAAAGCTCAGCTGGGGCTGATCAGACAGCCACAGCCTTGCTGTCCTGTTCGTCCTGAGATGAGGACTCAAACTGCTGGCACAATGACTCAAAGAAAAAGAAACCGCCTTTCAAGTCTGATTTTCCAGACTCAAACGTTAAGTCACAGGGCAAGGTAAATAAAATTCTGATCCCTCTGTTAATTTACACATTCAATATACACATTTAAAGCTCAGTTTGTTTCAGGCCCTTTACTTGGAGCCTGATAATAAAGATGCTAACATTCAGTCCTGCCCTCAAAACTGCCATCTAGAGATCACAGAGCCTGAGACTTTGAAGTGATCTTAAGGTTGATCTCCTTCACTAGCGTAACTTCACTGTCTCCTTTACACCTACTCTACCACGTGGTCATTCATAATCTAGTTCTGTATCTTCAGCAAGAGGAAACTTTCTATTTCCCCAACTAAATAGTATTCCCTTTTACGTTTTAAAAAAAGAAAACTTGGAAAAAACATAGAGTTGGGCTCAAAGTCATGCCACTAGATAAATAAACAACAAACAAATGGAAGAAATAATCATTTTAATAAAGCCTCTGGAATTGGATCTCATGCATTTTCTTTTTGCTTAGCAAAAATGTATTACTTGGCAAATGACACAAATGCATTATCTTTGTTAATGATCAGATATCAAAAGACTGTCTTTAATGTGAAGACCTATTTAGAATCACAGTACTGAGTCTCACCTACTGATTCCCAGATGGTTCCTGCAGGTCACAAATTACAACAGAGATAAGCTGAAGCCAGAAGAAGCATAACGTAATTTAAAGCCACAAAGAAATCTCCTGAAAAGTCTGTTTTCTGTCTGACCTTCCTTTTGCCAGGACTCAACATGGCTTATATTTCTACAGAACAGGGTAGGGAAGTCAGAAAATATCTTTATAAACAAAGAGGGAATATTTTTAGTATTGTAACAGTAGACCTTTGGGTATGATGGGAGCCACCTTTCCTGATTTTTGAAATGCTGTATGGTTGCTAGTGTTGCCATTCTTTTTCTTGAATGCAATCTTTACTATCCCCCATTATAGTAAAATACAATTGATCCAGAATAGTTGAAGACAATTCTCATTCTCTGAACAATTTGATTACCTTAAGGTCACATTCCTTTTAGAAGGATTTCAAAATATTTAAAAAGGCAATGAAACATTCATTCCTAGCTTGTGCCAAACAAAATATTGGTTGAAGCTTCAAAGGGGACTTAACCATTTCTCTTAACCACCAAGAAAATTCCTCAGCCATTTGGAACATTTCACTCTTGTGGTCAAAGATCTGGCACTTAGGGAAAAAAAAAAAAAAAAAGACCTGGTACAAATGTCTGGTACAATGGTTTGTTGAATTAACGACCACCTGAATGAACGCATACATGAATGGCTGAGTGAATGAACATGTAACATTTCCAACAGAGGAGCAGAGCTAGCCTTTAAGAACCATCACGTCAGTGAACTCATTAGACTTCAATTTTTTTTTCAGTTCAGGCAAAATATCAGCTATCATCTCCTGTTTATGAAACTATTAGTCTTGTTCAGTTTTAATTTCTTTATTACCTAACTAACTTTTCTTATTTGTTAATTGGCTATGAAAGGTCTTCCTCACCGTAACGTATATTTGCCCTAATGTATTTGTAAAAATTTAATCGCTGTTTGTAATGAATATTTTTTTCAAGTGACATTTGAAAAACATGTTTCCTTCTTTAATTGTGCCATAGTCATAAAGTAGGACTATCTAAATGAGAAAAAGAAAATTAAAAAAGGGAAAAGGACCTTGAATCACATTTTTGAAGAGATACTCAATATATACTTTTACGTTTCTTACAATAGCACATTAGTCTTAATTTCCACTTCCTCCAGCATTAGAATGAGTTGCTTCCTTTCAGTGGTAATATCCATCTTGCTCACTATTTTTCCTCTATCTTTTTGCAATGTGGCTTCTTCTACAGACCATCAGGATGTATACGCAATTCTCTAAGTTAGCAAAGAAGTTACCATTGAGATTATCCAGCATTCAGAACTTCTCTAACCCACTGCTAACCATACATTTCATTGTACTTTTTTCGTTTCTAGTTAAATGGAGATTATCACAACTGATGTCTTACCTGAGTATTCCCTTCTTGTATATGTGAGTAACTCAAGGCCAACAACCACGTTTCTCTCTTCTATGAGCTGTACTCTGTCTACCGTGAGCATTTATTTGCACTAGAACCAAAATAAAGAAAAATATTTCTCTACTGAACTCCAAGTAAATGGAAAAGAAGCCACATAACTTATATGTAGACTGCAGGCAACAAATAGTTTTCGCTTTCTCTTCAGGTACTCCTGACATACTCTTCAGCCAGCGGTAATATATTCTTGTTTAATTCACAGATTTATTTTGACCCTTCTCCAAGGTCAGATGTAACATAAGCATCTCAACATTGCAGCAATTGCGGTATCGTGGAGAAGATTCTTTGTGATAAATGAAAGCTAAGCAGGGGTCACCAGAACTCACAACAGAACAAAACATATCATTTCTTCTGTCAAAATGGAAAAATAGCCTTTATTTGAGTTACACAACTAAATCTCCAGTTGTTAAATATTCCTTAGCATTTGTCTTTAAAACCATTACGGTCACTTCATTCAAAATGCGGGCAGTTTCGTAAAGCTTCAGGTCTCTTTTACTTTATTCTCCTACTCCCCCACATCCCCTTGTCTCCAGCATTGTTCAGAACTAACAGATTACAAAAATGTTATTTTTGTACTTGCCTTCTGCAGCTTGCCATCTGATTCAATAAATGGGTGAGTTAAGCCATTACTTTCAACCCACTTAGGCAATTCAGACACCATTGTTCTTCAACAACAATGAGGAAAGCCCTCATCCAGGACCATCCTGTACAACTGGGCAGCCACAGAATGCTACTTAATTCTCCCTGTGCCCCACACTTACTAGGAAACAGAACACAGATTCAAAGCACTTTATTTCTGAAGGAGACTGTTCCTCTGACAGGGATTAGCCAGCTAAGATGTTACAGGGAACAGTCCCCATAAGCGATTGCCCTCACTTCTGCAAGCAACTGCAAGTTCAGGGGGTTCCCAAAACCACCCTTATGTGCGATGACTTGTTAGAGGGACTCACAATCATCACTAAAAGCTACTGCATTAAAATCAGCCAAGGAAAGAAGGGCATAGGGCAGAGATGGGAAGTACCACAAGCAGAGTTTCCATTGTCCTCAGTGAAATCAGAGCATGTCACTTCCCTGGCATCAGCATGTGACAACACGCATAGACAGCTGCCAGTCAGAGAAGCTCAGCTGAGTCCCATATATAGTTTTTATTGAGACTCCATTACATAGATGTGATTGATTGACTGACTGATTGCCAACTTAGATGATTTCAATCTCCAGTTTCCGGCCCCTTTGGGAATGACCCAATGCTCCTACCAATGTCATTGGTCTTTCTGGTGTGGCAAGAGCCCCAACCTAACACTATCCAAGTGTGTCCAGCCCTTACCCTAAGTCGTATTGTCAGACTATCCAATGACCGAAAGCCCCTATCAGATACCACATTACAAGAGCTGAGAGATTACCTTCCAGAAGCTGAGGTCAAAGGGCAAACTCTTTTTGCATAAGGTTAAATTCTTTACAGTACATCTTCACTTTCTCATTAGCCTTTGATTTGGAGCATTTATCTCAATGGTAAACATACTTGCTATGGTTGTAACTATGCCCTTAGGCATTCTGAAGGTCAAGGGAGATTTATATAATAAACTAGAGATTAAGAAAGCTAATTTATAGTGGAATATGCCTGCAGATGAGAGAAGGGAGGGTGGTGGGTGAAAAAGGAAGCACGGTCAGAAATACAGATCTTGGCATTATGAGCTTGAAGAAACATAGCAAGAGTTCTTTGCCTCACTGGCAATAATGAAGGAGTGGACTACCAACAACTACTTCTACTTGCCTGGAAGGCAACAAACACAGCTAGTTCTGCATCTCTAGGTGGAAAGACCATGAACAGTACATTTGGAGGGGGTCCTCAAAACTCCCCCTACAAGAGCTTCCTATCTGCTGACTGCCAGGGCTCTGTCACTATTTAGGTTAAATATTGTGTTTTCACTGTTAAAATATGTTAAGCCAGTAGTATCCATGAATTCTTTAGTTTGAAGTTGTTTGCTGAGAAATGTAATGGAACTAAATCCATCTGATGGATGAAAGAGAGAAAAGAGAAAAATATGAATTATGAAATCTGCATGGGGCCCTGAATGGAGAGAGATGAGAAAGAATTCCACAACCTCACTCTGCCCTCTCCCTTTCTTAGCCCAGCATAGTACACAGTGTCGTCAGGGGCCCGTAGTAAGCCCTGCTTACCCTCAGGCAGCTGTGTGACAAAACCATAAAACACCAGAGTAAAGATCTGGCTTGAAATCCTGGCTCAGCTATTAACAAGCTGTGACTTGGGCACATCAGTTAAACTTTCTAAGTCTCTGTCCCCTTGATTCTAATTTGGGATTAATGTGAACTCCCTCATAGAGTGGGTGTGAGGCTTAAATAAGATGACATATGGGAAAGCACCTTGTTAAATGTGGTTTTTTTAACTACTATATAAATATGTTATCATTATTATTAGTTGAGCAGATTGGAAAAATAACTGTAGCTTTTTGATTTCCAATTTTGAGATTATATATATATATATATATATATATATACATATATATATATATTCCCTCAAAACAACTGATTTCTACAAAATAATAATATTTCAATAATATTATAAAAAAAATATTACAAGACAGCCCCAGAAAAAGGGCTATATAGACACCTGGGTCTGGAATACACAGGAATCTAGATACTCTTCTGAGAGAATCATAATATAGCACATTGAAGGCTCTGGAGAGTCCTGTAAGAATGAACCCAATATAAGGGTATTCTATATAGAATTTTCCAAACCATTTGGAACAAAGAAACTTCCTTTCCTCTAACATTTCTTAAAATCCAATGGAAACAGTGATCCAGAGAGTACCTTTTGAGCTTTTTTACGTGGCACCTTCGGGGTAACAGGCTGCTTTAAGATGAAACTGAACATCTCTCTCCCAGCTACTGGCTGCCAGAAACTCACTGAAGTAGATGGTGAACATAAACTTCTTACCCTTTATGAAAAGCATATGATCACAGAAGTTGCTGCTGATACTCTCTGTGAAGAATGGCAAGTTCACGTGGTCCAAGTAAGCGGTGGTAATGACAAACAAGGCTTCCCTTCCCAAGGAAGCAGGGTGTCCACCCGCTGCTGAGTAAGGAGCACTCCAACAACAGACCAAGGAGGACTGAACAGAGGAAGCTCAAATCTCTTCGGGGTCGTATCGTGGATACCAATCACGCTGTTTCCAACTTTGTCACTTTAAAATAACGGCATAAGGATATCCCTGAACTCACGGATACTACTGTGCCTTGCCTCCTGGGGCCCAAAAGAGCCTGCAGAATCTGCAAACTTTTCAGTCTCTCTAAAGAAGATGATGTCCACCAGTATGTCATGAGAAAGCCCTTAAAAAAAGAAGGTCAGAAAGCTAGAAGCAAAGTGCCCAAGACGCCTCATCTTGTTACTCCACATGTCCCTCCAACACAAATGTTGGTACGTTGCTCTGAAGAAACAGTGTACTAAGAAAAATAAGGAAGATGCTGCAGAATATGCTAAACTTTCAGCCAAGAGAATGAAGGAGGCTGAAGAAACACACCAGCAACAGATTGCCAAGAGTCAGAGGTTGTCTTCGAAGACAGCGTCTACCTCTAAGTCTGAATCCAATCAACAATGAGATTTTCTAAGAGTAACAAATAAATAAAATCAGACGGCAAATCTCAAAAAAAAATTTTTGAGAAATACAGTAAAGCAGACTATTCATGTTTAAAAAAATATACTCTTAAAGCATCATGTTCTGCACATCCAGCTTTTTACTATGCTTGACTGGGAGGGAAGAGACTGCTCTGGGCAGATGCTTCTGTTGAGAACAAGGTTGGGATTTGTGCTGCTGAATCTCTACCTTCAATATCACCTAGTCTCTCAATCCTCTTGATGATCACTATTCTCCTCTCTTTGTTTTATCTAGAATTTGATTTTTTGTTTGGCATTATCTTCTCTGCTCTTCTATTTTGTCTCTTTTAGGAAATGCACCTTTAAATCACCATCAAAAAAGTCTGTCACCATTTCACTGGGTGCTAGTACTGTCTTGTCCGGAGAACACCGCTGAGGTAGCAGGCCTTCCAGGTGCTTCCTCCTGTCTCCTATCCCCACCTTCCAATGCAGGCTCACCCAACTGCCCTGACAGCAAGAATCTTGAAGAGAAGTTTCATTTTTCTTTAGAAAACATAAAACATCTTAATCAGTTAAGGGCATTTTAATAACTGATTATCATATTAGTAGTTTCTAACACTGGCCAGCCTAAACTCTTGCAGAAGAGAGTGGAATGCTCCATTCCATTGATATCTATTACTAGAAGACTTTTATTATCAATTAAAGAATTTAATGTTTTCAAAAATAACTAAAAAATGAAATTGCACTACCCAAACCAAACTGATACATCCCCAAAGTCTCTGTTGACAATGATGTTGTTAGTGCATTTCTAGTTCACTATACCTAAATATAAATAAGCCTGAGTAAAAACTCATAACACACACACACACACACACACACACACACACACATATATTTCAAATTCATATGACAAGCAAAAACTCATCTACACTATTCTTTTTTAAAAAAATGAATGGTATTCTGCAGTAGAGCATGTTAACTTTTTTTTATCCAGGATTTCTTTCTTCAAACTACGTTCATTAGGTTCCTTAAGAGAAAATAAGATGTTAACTTATAGTGAAAAAAAACAAAAAGAGGCAGTTTTATAACTTACCTTGTACCTACTAGAATAAGAGAAGTCTGATATTTTAAAAAATAAATTAATTAATTAAAAAAATAAACAAACCACTTCTGGCAGCAAGAAATGAAAAATAAGAAATGAGTGCATGCAAGATTTGATGATATAACATTTCATCAATGATATAACATTTTCTTTTATATAATTTCAATGATATAACATTTTCTTTTCTTTGGGTTTCAGGCTCTTTCTATTGTTACATAGTTATATCTTTACATTTTTATCTTTTTTAAGTGTAATTAACATATAATATTATAGGGGCGCCTGGGTGGCTCAGCGGGTTAAAGCCTCTGCCTTCAGCTCAGGTCATGATCCCAGGGTCCTGGGATCGAGCCCCACATCGGGCTCTCTGCTCAGCAGGGAGCCTGCTCCCCCCCCACCCCGCCTGCCTCTCTGCCTACTTGTGATCTCTCTCTCTCTCTATCTCTCTCTGTCAAATAAATAAATAAATAAAATAAAAAATAAAAAAACATATTATATTAGTTTCAGGTGTACAACATTGGTTCAACAATTCTATACATTACTTGATGCTCACCATGATAAGTATAGCCACCATCTATCACCATAAAACATTATTACAGTATTATTGATTATATTTCCAATGTTGTACTTTTCATCTCCATGATTTATTTATTTTATAAGTGGAAGCTGGAACCTTTTAATCCCTTCATCTATTTCACTCATTCCCACTCCTACCTTCCTTCTGGCAACCACCAGATTGTTCTCTGAATTTAAGAGTCTGGTTTTTTGTTTGTTCTGTTTTTTATATTCTACATATAACTTAAATCTTATGGTATTTGTCTTTCTCTGTTTGACTTATTTCACTTAGCATACTGCCCTCTAGGTCTATCCATGCTGTCTCAAATGGCAAAGTCTTATTTTTTTATGGTTAAATAATATTCCATTGTATACATACACCACTCTTCTTTATCAATTCATTTATCAATGGACACTTGGGTTGCTTCCATATCTTGTCTGTTGGAAATAATATTGCAGTAACCATACAGGTGCATACATATTTTGAATTAGTGTTTTTGTTTTCTTTCACTAAATACCCAGTAGTGGGATTACTGGATCATATGGTATTTCTATTTTTCATTTTTTTTTAAGATTTTATTTATTTATTTGACAGAGACCACAAGTACACAGAGAGTCAGGCAGAGAGAGAGAGGGGGAAGAAGGCTCCCCGCTGAGCAGAGAGCCCGATGCGGGACTCAATCCCAGGACCCTGAGATCATGACCCGAGTCAAAGGCAGAGGCTTAACCCACTGAGCCACCCAGGCACCCCCTCTATTTTTCATTTTTTAAGGAAGCTTCACACTGTTTTCCAAAGTGGCTGTACCAGATTACATTTCCATCAGCAATATACAAAAGTTTCCTTTTCTCCACATCCTTGTCAACACTACTATTTCTTGTATTTTTATACTAGTCATTCTGATTTGTGTAAGGTGATACTTTATTGTGGTTTTGATTTGCATTTCCCAGATGATGGGTGATTTTTTGTCTATTAGCCATCCATATGTCTTTTTTGGGAAAGTGTCTATTCAGGTCATCTGCCCATTTTTAATCAGATTGCTTGTTTTTTTTGCATTGAGTTGTATAAGTTCTTTATATATTTTTTATATTATCCACTTATTGGATAAATGATTTGCTAATATCTTCTCCCATTCGATAGGATGCTTTTTAGTTTTGTTGATTGCTTCTTCCATTGTACAAAAGCCTTTTATTTTGATGTAGTCTCAATAGTTTATTTTTGTTTTTGTCTTCCTTATTTCAAGACACATATCCAAAAATATATTGCTAATGGCAATGTAGAAGAGGTTACTGCCTATGTTCTCTTTTAGGGAAGAGGTTTCAGGTCTTACATTTAGATCTTCAAACCATTTAAATTTATTTTTATATGAAGCATAAGAAAGTGATCTAGTTTCATTCTTCTCCATGTAGCTATTCAGTTTGCCCACTCCATACTGAGGAGACTCTCTTTTCTCCATTGTCTATTCTTATCTCCTTTGTCATAAATTAACTGACCATATGGGTATGGATTTATCTCTGGGCTCTCTATGCTGTTCCATTCATCTGTGTGTCTATTGTTGAGCCACTATGGTTTGTTTTTTTTTTTTATTACTTTAGCTCTGTAGTAAATCTTGAAATCTGGGATTGAGATACCTTCATATAGCTGTATCTTTAAAAAACACTTTATATATGAAATGCTCCTCTTAAAATCTCAAGTGGCATTACATATCTGAGGATTCGCAATCCAAACTATTTAGCTTGGCAATAATGAATGGCGTGGCATTAATCTACATTTTTATTTGCCACAATTCCCAAGTCCAACTCCCCAACATGACCTCATTCCTGTGCCCCTTTAATGTGTTTCTGAGAACACTGTTCATCATATTATAATGATTGGTCTTCCTATCTCTGTAACTAGAGTATAAGCTTTTTGATAGCAAAGCTACATATTTCTTACACAAGTCAGAAACAGTCACTCAATACATATGTGTATAATGAGCAAAACTTTAAAGGAAGAGAATCATTAAGCTCACATTTTTTGTAGGAAGACTCCTTTCTCAGCATACTGACCAGGTTTAAACATTAAAAAGTATAAATCCCTTTTAGAAATATGCCATCAACTGCATTTTTCATAGACAAGAAAGTATACGTACTTTAAAGAAACAGCTTTGCCCAGTGGTTGAAAGGACAAACTGGAGAGCTATCCTGCCTGAGTCCACACCCGGGCCCCATCATTTACTGCATGTATGATCGCAGCTAAGTGACTTAACCTCTCTTTACGTACAGGGGTGTCATCTCTAATACGTAACTATTCGTGACACTTACCTTACAGGACTGTTGTATTAAATGAGCCAATATGCTTAAAGCACTTAGGACAACATTTGGCATGAATCATATAAGCCTCAGTGGTGCTGGGTCATTCTCCTCTAAGGCTGTCATATTTGTAGTATCAGGCAATTCTCATGCAGCCTTTTTAAAATTGCATCTTATGTTTACTCACCCTGGCCATGAAAAGCATACCTGTGAGGGTGTACTAGTAAAAGCATTTTTAAAGTTGCTGCTTTCAAACCAGTGCCTGGGCAGGAAATTTTCCAAGTGGATTCCAAAAAGTAGAATGCCCCTTTAGCAGGCTCACAGGAAGATGTCAGATAGTTATTGCTTTATTTTTCTCATAAATGGTATACCCATCCCTTCACTGCACTTGTCCCAATTCCTGTCAATACTGTCTATCTTCTGCCAAGTTATGTAAAGCAGAATGCAGTCACCTTAATACGAACTTGCCAGAACCTTTTTGAGGGCTTAAGGCTCTAACACAATGCATCTTTATGTGGCAAACAAAATGACACTGGATTTTACACTGTCAGCTCATGCTAAGAACCCATATCAATTTATCTCCATAATATAACCTGCTCCATTTCATACGATTGCCTTTCAATGCTCATTTAGGACTGCAGATTATTAAGTGTGTTCAATTAATGATTTTGCATTTTTCCAAATTAAATCTTCTTCCCACACTAATTTTATAATTCAATTAAAATAGGCCATCAAGATTTCTTAGAATAATTTGCTCTTTATAAACCCTCTGCCATTTTTTCTCCATTGTCATTGTTTTAGTAGGCTTACTGCTGAAATGAAGCTGTGGATAAAAAGAAAATGTTTTCTAAACTTCCTATATTACTTTGCCAGGGCTGCTGTAACAAAGTGCCACAAACTGAGAGGCTTTGGCCCTGGCTCTTATCCTCTCACAGTTCGGGAAGCTAGAAGTCTGAGATTGAGTTGTCGGCAGGGTTACCACTCTTTGAGGGCTGTTGAGAAAAACTCTCTTCCTGCCCCTCTGGTAACTTCTAGTTTACTAGCAGTCCTCGGCTTTCCTTCACGTGTAGATGCATCAGCCTCATCATCTTCCCATGACATTCTCCCTATGTGTGTGCCTCTATGCACAAATTTCCCCTTTTTATGAGGACACCAATCACACTGGACTAGGGAACTGCCCTATTCCAGTACACTCTCACCTTAACTAATTATATCTGCAACAACCTTACTTCCAAATAAAGTCACATTCTGAACTACTGGGGGTTAGGATTGCAACATACGAATTGGCAGGGGGCACGTATACCAACCTATACCACTTCCCAGATCCAAAATGCTCTTGTAGACAAGTCATTTTGAAAATTCTTTGGTCCAACCTCCTATTCATATAGAACAGATACATCATGCAGAGAGCTCACTGGATTTCTTGAGAAACCTACTGGTTCACTCTAAATCATACCTGTGACTCAACACCTAAGGTTTGCTCAGATTTCCCACAAGGAGGGGAAACAAAACAACAACAGGAGCCCTTTCCTCTTCACTTTGTGCATTTCCTCTAAGATTCTCAGATAATTAGGGCACCTGGGTGGCTCAGTCAGTTAAATGTCTGACTCTCGATTTCAGTTCAGGTCATGATCTCAGGGTTGTGAGATCAAGCCCTGCATCAAGCTCTGCACTGGGCATGGAGCCTGCTAAGACTGTCTCTCCTCCTCTCCCTCTGCCCCTTCCCCTTCCTTCTCAAAAAACAAAACAAAACAAAAACACAGAGAATTTTCAGTCAATCAAAGGAAGTAATGCTTGGATAATGTTTTCCAAATTACAGATCACAGGCATTATTCCACATGACTCTAACAAATAACAACCTAGCAGACAGGCAACTACATAAAGTATTTTTATAAAGGAACCACAATTTGAAGGTTAAGCTTACAGGCTCTGAAGCCAGAACAAATGGATATGGATCCCAAATCTCTTTGCTTCCTGATTGTTTCACCACATACCTCTGTCAGGTACAAAAAGAATCTTCACAAATAAGAATCTTCACTTCATCAACTTGTAAGGATTAATAATTTAATCCATATAAATTGTTTAGAATGGTATCTGGTATATGAAATGTGTTCAGGAAAATGTGAGCTATTATTTTACAAATGATGACATTGAGGATCAGGGATACAAAATGACTTCTTCAAGAGAAGTCAGTGATGAGACCCAACCTCAACCTCAGAACTTCTGCGGCCTTCCATGTCACCAGACAGCATTCCTAAAAGACTTCATCTTTAAAGAGCATAAACATCACACTCTGAAGTAATGAAGACACTGGGGACTCTGACATAGGAGTAGAACATCGAACACTGTTATATGCTCAAGAAATCCCAAATGCCCAGGGCACTTGGGTGGCTCAGTTGGTTAAGCATCTAACTCTTGATTTTGGCTCAGGTCATGATCTCGGGGTCCTGAGGATCCAGCCCCATGTTGGGCTCTGTGCTCAGCAGGGAGTCTACTTGAAATTCTCTCTCTCTCTCTCCCTCTGTCCCTCCCCACCCACGTGCACATGTGCACTCTCTCTCTCCCCCTCCCTCAAAAACAAATAAATAAATCTTTAAAAAAGAAAGGAAGGAAGGATGAAAGAAAGAAAAGAAAGAAAGAAAGAAAGAAAGAAAGAAAGAAAGAAAGAAAGAAAGAAAGGAAGAGGAGAATGAGAGAGAAGAGAAGAAATCCCAGCAGCTGGACTGCCTGCTCAGATGCTAAATTTAGGGGAGGCAAAGTCCCCACAAAACCCCATCAATTAGCCACTTGCGTGGACAGTTCTGAAATAGCTGGTTTGGCTGGAGCAAGAAAAGCTAAGGAACTGCTGCCCTGAACCTAAATAAAGCCTATTTTTTGCCATATCCCACACACATGACTTACTGCAGTCAAGAAAACTCCTTGTATTAGTATTACTATTTCTTAAATTTGCTGTGTTTTTCATGTCTCTGGGAAATATTCTATATCTTATGTCCAATTTCATATCACTGTTCTGTTTATCTTTAAGAATGAGTCGTATTTTTTATTTTCAACTCTTCTGAGAAAACTTCCCTCACTGCCTAGCATGATATAGATGGACCCTCCCCCTCTTTTTCTTTTAGGACAGAATCATACTCCATCATAGCACTTGTGAGCTACATTACAATCCCTGATTTCCTGGGCTCCATTCCCCACCACACTCAGGATACCATGTTTGTTTTGGTATCTACAGTATCTTGCACAGAGCATGAATATTTATTAACTGAAAGAATTAATTAATTCATTAATTAATATATGAATAAAAGAGACAAGAAGACCTCAGAGTCCGAGCATCCAACCATTAGGCATATTATAATTCAACTTGACTTCTGACCAGAGACAGGGAAGATGGAATAAGTAAGTGATGAGGAGAATAGGTATGACTTTGTACGTGTTAATGAAGCTCCAAGTTGTTCTTCCTGGATCCAGAGAATTAAAAAAGAAAGAAAATTCCACCACTGTCTGTCTAGCCCGATTTGCGTGTGTTCAAATCTTCAAAGTATTCCCTTTGATTCCTTTAATCAATAGCTATTTTAGAAAGCTCTTCATTACTTCCTAATTGTCCAAATTCATTTTCTTCATTTTTCCTTATTAGAGGCAGATTTTTCAAATGAGTTAAGTAGATCAGTAATTCTAGAATCGTTATTAACTTCAAGCACTTCTCTCAGTTATTAGCATGTCCCTTCTCTCTCCAAGACTAGATTATTTTCTCCATTTTTAATAGGCCATCTGGTTCATTTTCTAGACTTTTTCCCTTCCATATATCTCTAATTAAGTCAACATTACCCTATCCTAAGACAAATCCATGTTTACTATAATCCTGATTCTAGAAACTTTAACGTATCTCTGGTTTTGGATGAAGATACAAGTGATTCCTTATTTGTTAACATGTCAAAAAATAAGTAAATAATTAGCATTTATTTAGATTTTAATGCATCCCAACCAAATAAGTTTATAAAGTCAGTGCTATGGCCCACAAAAGATTTTACAAATAATTTAAATGAATATTTTGATCCTTAAATATATTAAAATTAAAAATACACATATTCTTGACCCTAGCGATCCTACTTCTGGAAGTCTGTATCACAGAAATAAAAGCGCCATATTATTGTGCCCAAAACTTGGAAACAAAGTGAATGCTCATCAATAAATGGGTGGTTGAAAATGTATGATACGTCTATATCATGAAATATTACGCAGTTGTTTGTATATGAGTACATGGCATAGACAAAGATATAAAAGAGGATGCTACTGGGGAGGAGAGAAGCTGGAAGGAAAGAGGGAGAAAAAAAGGAGTAAGTTTAAAAAAAAAAAAAGCGGGGCATTCATGCTAAACAGTATATAGGATATAATCTCCTTTATGTAAAATTGCATATATGTGTATGAATATTAATAAACATAAAAGAATGAACTGAAGGCAACAGAGCTGCATTTTTACTTTATTGTATATATGGTAATGTTTTATAACTTGCGATGTCTAAAAATTTGAATTAATTTATCATTTGAATTATTATTTATATAATTTAGAAACATTAAAATTACTTTCACTGTGATATATACTATACAGAGAAAGTTTAGTGTCAGTCAGACCAATGATTACGTACTCAAACAACAGAATGCAAATTCAGCTGAATAAGAGATAGTTATAGGCAGTAACACCAGACTACACTCAACCATTTGATAGGGTATATGTCCTATCAACTATATTCTTTCAAAAAAACATTCTTTTCTGATTTTCATGTTTAATCTACTTCAAGACTCAGTTAACGTCATTCTTTCTTAATTGGGGTCTCCATTTGTTTACCCAAATATTTGATTTCCTACGAAGCTTTTAAAATTCCTCTGAGACCCTTTTAAATTTACATACTTTGTAATATCTCATTTTGTTGGATAAATGTGATACCATGTAGGAGACGTTTAAACTCCTACTTCAGGTTGTATATCTCTCAGAATTCATCCTTTCTCTTTTTAAATTCAACAGAGCAGTTCTGCCGTGAGAGAAGAAATGTGTCAAAATCTAAAGATAAACACAATTGGACAATAATGTCAAAAAATGAAATGCAGACTTTGCAAAGGTATTTTGTATGGTTGGTCTCTCATGACTTCCAGAACTTTCTGGTATATCAATAAACCTGTGGAAAAAAAATACACTGATTCTGCCTACATTTAAGATAATCCAGTACTCTCATCAACCTAAAATTGAAAAATAAAAAAATATATATAACTTGAATTTCAGAAAGAATTTTCATTACTTTGGTATATAAAAGTTAAGAGATTAAAATAATCAAAATATCAAGTACTGATGTAGAAAACAAAGAATAAATTAACCCAGGTGTAATTTCTAAGTCATTATCATTACCATATGTCTCTTTAATTACCTTTCTCCTCAGGGATTTGATGTTTTATAAGATTTGTTCTACCAAAATGAATTAACAAAGTAATAATTAATTTTTAAAATTCTTAATGAATCAATGACATGTGTAATTAGCCCATCACAGCTATTGATGAGGAAACCAGCTTTACAGATGTTATTGAAACAATTTCTTTAAAGGAAAATAACTTGTTATCATGGATCAATGTATAATTTTTGTTAGCTTCTGAAAAATGATGAGAATAGTTAAAGATATACACCAGACCTCAAAGAATACACTAACCCTTGTTTCAGAATCAATATTCCATAGTAAAAGAATAAATTGGGGTTGAGAATCAGCTTCACATTAATTCACAAATTCGTCAAAAAAAAAAAAAAAAAGAAGAAGAAGAAAAGAAAAAGAAAAAGAAAAGCAAACAGCCCAGAAAAGAGTATCAGATTAATTTGTAAGAATAGCTTCCAGGTGACCCATGAAAAACGTGAGCCTTAACCTTACGCCAAGAGCAGAGGAGAAAAATGGGCACCAGTGATGAGCTCTCAGCCACCTTCCAATTTCATTCACAAAGATCCAAATGACAGATAAGAAAAGGCAAAAGAATCGGCAAAAGATAATGACCACAATATTTTTGTTAGCTCTTTACATCTATTTCTTTAGCTTCTATAAGATAGGTTTTATTTTGGTTTTTTTTTCTTCCCTGAAGAGATAAATGCAGATGCAGTCACATTCTCTGGAGATTAGAATCAGATGATCAAGTCAAAACAAATCCTTTTGAAAGCACCCAATCTCATGGCAGATGCAGTAAAAGAGAAATCATTGGCCATTTCGAAAATTTCCTATACAAGAAATATTTCAAATGCATGTGTTCAAAATTGACAGTTGATAGAGCTCCAGCCTTAAAAATTAGGTTACTAAGTTTTGATACTTTGAGAATCAAGCAAATGTTGGGTTTTTTGTTTTGTTGTGTTTTCAATAAAGGGCACAAAAGTAGCAAATATCACATCACATCGAATTTGTGCTAATCCCCACTTCATCCACAAACCACAGATACCTCACAGAAAAATACTGTACCAGCACTTTCAAACCATTGCACTGTTAAAGATTTAACATCTGAGGTCAGAATGAGGTTTTCTTATTAAGCTGCCATTTCCTTTACAAAACAGACTATTTTGTACTTACTGCTACCCTTTGAACTCTTATAGTGAATAATTAAAACTAAACTGCAAAGCATATTTTGTGAGGCTGAGTACCCTGTAGGTTGTAGGTTTTTGCTTAGTGGCTCATTTTAAATGCTCACCCGTCTCTGAGGGATAACCCTGCCATTAGTCTGAATCGACAAAATTGGCTGGCCCCTAAAAGCAAAGCAGACAGCTCCAAATCTTAATCAAATAGTCTTGTTGGCGACTCACCATATTGACGGTGGGGGCCTTGGAAACCCTCTGAGCACCGGCATCACTGGTCCTCACTGTCTGAGCACCTCTTTCCACTGAAACATGTCCCCTCTGCAGAGATAGCTAAAACCAGTGTAGACAAGGAGGGTGAGAGAACAAATGGAGTTGAAGGAGAAAAAGAAAATCCTCATCAGTACATCACTAATGTAAATACAATCTGGAAATTGTATTTCCAGGCAAGATCACACAATGTTTTCATGATAAGGTAAGGCCTTACTGTTTAAAGCCATGTGGGCCTCTGTATGTAGTATCATCCACATCCCCTAGAAGCTTGTACCAATGCAGATTCTCAGACTCTACCCAGACCTACTGAATCAGAATCCACGTTTTAACTGGATACTAGGTGATCTGTATTCATTTCCAAGTTTGGGTAGCACTAGGATAAAGAATTACCATGGAGAAGATGACCATGGGACCAAAACAATCTAAAAGTCAAGTGAGAAATACTAATACTTACCAGAGGCAAAGGACTATGACAGGTGTCATCAACAATATAAGGCAGTCATCTCACAGTCATTAATTTCCAGGAGTTTATAGCATTGTCGAGATGACATTGTGGGCAAATGTTTTCAACTGAGCTTAAACCAGCCAGCTGCAGTGGTCTCACACAGCATGCAAATACACCTGACCCTTGGTGCACCATTCAACACTAAGCCTACTTAACATGGGAAGCCTGCGGCAACTTCACTAAGATATTTCAAGAGCAGGAAGCACGGTGGGGAAGGAAGCAGGATGCCTACAAACTCCCTAGGGTACAGGATAGCAGGAGAGATGAATGGTTGTGCTGTGGTGCTGCATTGATTGCAACACACTGAAGCATTTTAAGTGACTTCACAATAACCATAAACACATAGGGAAGGGAGTAGCTAAACAGAGCCATTTCTCTGGGCATGAATGAACTCTATAATGCCATGAGTGCAGCTGTTTGAGTGCTGTCAAACATACTCCAAAGGTTCTGGAATACCCTCACCGGAGGTTTGCAAAAGGACTGCATACCTCATCTTAAAAAGTAAACTACCTCCAGAGTTCTGCAATTAATCATGACAAGCACAGGTTGAGAAATCCCATTTAGATTTAGTACAGTGATTTCCCTCCAGACTTTTGAATCAACTGTGGATTACAAATTTGATGATATGGAAAGGGGCAAACAGAAAAGGGAGATAAAAGTCAAGGTGTAACCTGTCTGGCTTTAAATAAACTGTCTTTTAAATAAAGAGACAGAATATAAAGCAACAGTTCTCTGGGTTCTGAGTTCTGACCTATCATTAGGAATGCTTAGCAGAAAAGCTTTTTGTGCATTTTTTGCACATGTCAAATGTGAATTTTCAGTCCAAAGGGTTGTTCTGAATCTGTGGTGATTCTAAAGATGCCTAAAATTTGACAGGCATGGTATGATTGGAGACCAAAACAGGGAAACCATTAGTTCTCATGACAGAGTGTTGAACTGGAAGAATGAGAACTTACAGCGTGGGCAGCCAGGTTCATGGTCCCACCGGCTCCAACCCGGGCAGCACTTATAGATGGGCTGCGTGCTGTATGCTTGTCTGTACACGGTATAGTCCCCAGTCCTGTGAAATACAAGAATCGAGCTCAATAATGCTTCTTCTTAAGGCAAAGCTGTTATTTTGAGACCATTAAAACATTTTCCCTCCAACCCAAATCCTACCATTTATACATACACACAAATATATTATTTGTTTATACTATACATGTACACAGACACACTCATCACTCATTACATATCCAACAAGATTATATAACTAAGATTCAGAATCAGTATAGGGTAATGAAAATTAAGAAAGATCCCCATGTCCTGTGGTATAAACTATCCGAAGGGTCACCCAAGCTATCAAGAATGAAATCCAAAATTATGAAGACAATAATGAAATCCTGAAGGATAATAAGGTACATGCTTTTCAACTGAACATGGAAAGCTCCTGAGCTATTGGTCCCAGTATAGCACCCTTTCTTAGCAGTGGTGACATCACCCATAAGGGGATGAAAATTGGTTCTTGGGTGGGAGGGGTGAAAAAAGATCTTAGCTAATGCAGTGGTTTTGGGTCCTATAAAGGAGCACAGTATACAAACAGATAAAAGTATATCTGTGGTATTAAAACTTCACAGGGGAAGGGGACAATCTCTAAAATTAAAAAAAAAATAAAAGAGTTTACAAAAGCTCCTTAAGGAGGCAATAATAAACACAAAGTTGAAAAGATTACACTCTTCAATAATGACCTCTCAATAAACCAAAATACCAAATATCTCTAAACAGGCTAATTTTCTTCCCATCAGATCTATGTCATATATATTCTCTATTCCCAAAGTATTAACCAATTTTCTTCCCTTCACATACCTTACCTCATATCCCAGTCCAAGGGATCATTATTCAAGGCCAAGTCCAAGTTCCACTCCCTCCACTCTTCCTTTCCCCAATATGACAATGTCTTTCTCCTCTCTCAAAAATGGAACCTATTAGATATATCATTTTTTATGACACAACTTTTCACCATCTTGAAGTGTAATCTCATATTTTTATATGTGTGTATCTGCAATAGGGATACAAGTACAGGTTTGCATACATATATACAAACAAAAGGGATATTAGTTTGGCAAAGATGCCAAAATTCTCTGAACACTGCCTCACCTCCAGACCCAATGTCATAAGCATTTGCTTAAAAAACAAAAACAAAAACAAAACAAAAACAAAAAAGGAAACTACTATGCTCTTGAGAATAAAAATATAAAACATGTTTTACTTATTCGTGTTTGTATTCCCAAGTCTGAATGTCTATGTGGTGGCAGACTTTCTTTGGTTCAATCTAATATCAACAACGATTAAATCCCATGAGGGAGAGCAGAAAATCTAAGTGAAAAGTCATTTTCAAAAACAAGTCCTCTAAGAACAAACATATGGAGTACCTACTGTGTACCAAGCATGGTATCACATATATTAAATATGTTTTCAGTTAATCCTCACAGTTCCATGCATGGTATTATTTTTCTAATTTTACACACTAAGGCCCAAAGAAATGTAAAAAATTTGCCTAGGGCCAAACAGCTAGTAAGAGCCAGGGGAAGTTTTCTGATTTAAACTTGATTTAAATTTCCTGAGTGCAGACCAAAAAAAAAAAAAAAAAAAAAAAAAAAGGCTATCTATCTGAAGTTTAAACACACACACACACAATATATACATGTCCATATTCACATAGTCTTATTTTATTTAGTCCTGTATTGCCAGTGTTCTGCTATTTCTATACAATGACAAATCCAGTTATTTATAAATGTTCCCAACTTTCCTTGATGATATAATAATAGTGATAGAAATGATGTGATAAATTCATTAACCTAAACCATCTTTTTTAACTTTAAATATATTGAATTCAGACCCGGTTGATTCATTTACATAAAAATTAATCCATGAGCAACTATTTGCATTAAGAGGTACTCAGATGTTTTGTAAAACTATTGTAACACTTCGATTAAAAAAAAAGTCCATATGAAGGCTTGACTCCGAAAGCACTGTACTGGCTTTTTCTCTCTTCTTCCAGCCTGCTGAGTTAATCCTAATTCAAAGGCCGTAATAAAGTTAAAGAAGCTCTAGGTTTCAAAGAATTACAGGAGAACCAAGGGCAGGTCAGTGAGTGGTTCACAACCTGAGATGCCCTGGATCCAAGTTGTGCTAAATTTAGCAAACCAACACAATATTCCTTGTTTCTCAGTCTTCTGATCTTCAGCTTTCAACAGTCTCTCATGCCATGAGGTAAAATTAGTGGCATCTAACCCAAAATAACTCACACATAAATGAGGCTTAAAGTGAAATAACGATATATCTTGTCTCTGAAAGAAAGTATGTAATAACTCTGAAAGTTCCTGGTGGGTATATCTCATACTCCTTTACTTCATTATATAATTATTTTCTAAAACTTACTGGATGAAAACTTTAGATGCAGTTGAGCCTTAGAATTTTGATTTTTAGTAATCAAAAGGAAATAGTGGAAGCACGCTTACCTTCTTTCATAACCACATATCTTGTGAGGCCAGCAGAGCCCTGCCTCCAGATCCAACAGCATGCGTGAACACCTGCGCATACAGGTGTGGGAGTTCCACCACATTCCACCGTTATTCTTCACAAACATTTGGCCTTGGGGGAAAAAAGAGTAGTAATGTGATAAAAGTAGATTGTTTCTCTGTGTATTACACATGAATCATTTATTCTTCCATTTTCCACAAAAGCTGGTGGTGACTGACATAAATACATTAAGTAAGAAAGAAAAATAAAGTCAATATAAAAAAAATTCAGGCCCAGGAAGAAGAATTATCAGAATAAATTTTAAAAACCTGGGTGGCACCATGCTTGGTAAACATTTCCTTGGGCTCAGAGGTCACGATCCCAGAGACTTGGGATCGAGTCCCATGTCAGACTCTTTGCTCAGCTGGGAGCCTGCTTCTCCCTCTGCTTGCTGCTCCCCCCACATGTGTGTATCTCTCTTTGATGAATAAATGAATAAAATCTTTTAAAAGATAATAAAAATAAAAATAAGGAGACATTTAGAAGATAAATATAAATATCATGAGTTACCTTATGCTTAGAAATTGTGAATTAAGTTCTGACCTCTTTGGTAGCTAAAATTAAAAAAAGAAACAATTGCATGCTTCTTTTTTTTTTTTTCTTTCTTTTCTCTTTAGAAGATTTTATTTTTACATTTGAGAGAGAGAGAGAGAGAGAGGGCAAAAGCAGGGGGAGCAACAGAGGGAGAGTGAGAAGCAGGCTCCCCACTGAGCAGGGAGCCCTACGTGGGAAGCTTGATCCCCAGACTCGGGGATCATGACCTACGCTACAGTCAGAGACTTAACTAACTGAGCCTCCCAGGTGTCCCCAGTTGTACGATTCTTACCATCCATGAAAAAAAAATCAGTCTAATTTAACAAAAGAAATTAAATGTTTCCTGGAAATTATTTCTGAACCATATTTTCCATCAGCATGTTTAGTTCAGTTTCACACATAATGTTTGTTTAAGCACAAATGTTTTTCAACTGGCACTATTATATTCATATTTCCTCACAGAAAGTTTATACAAATTTACAGGATTTTAAACACATTAATTTTTAAATGTGTGGAGCTAAATAAAACTGACAGTGTGGAATGTCAGAGTTAAAATTTTTTTTTAAAGATTGTATTTATTTATTTATTTGAGAGAGAGCAAGAGAGAGGAGAGAGAGTGTACACATGTGGGATGCACAGAGGAAAGGAAGGGAAGGGAATGGGAGAGGGAGAGAATCTTAAGCAGACTCCAGAAGCATGGAGCCCAACAGCCCAGCATGGGACTCAATCTCACAATCCTGGGATCATGATCCGAGCCAAAACCAAGAATCAGTCACTTAACCAACTAAGCCACCCAGGCACCCCTAAAATCTTTTTTAAATGGAGGAATGCTTTGCTTAGTGATGAATGATTTACTACTCCATATCAACTGTTTTATATATGAAAACAATACCAATTATAAAAGCAAGTTGGCCCAACCATGCTAATACTTTTCAGGCATTCAAAGTCACCTAAATTCCATGTACTGACCTCACTGGGATCAGACTTTGATGTTCTTGCCTTCAGAAAACTCACTATCCTGTTAAGTCTCCATGCTCATAATCTGTTAAAAATCAAAATGATTTCTGATTCAGGAATCCTAGCCAACCCCTAGCTAATGCTGGGAACTTGTCCCGCAGCACAATAATGATGCTGATAAGAACATCTAACAGTTCTGCCTACACTGGAATCAGTTATCCCACCCTGTACAGATGTGGTCTCTTTCTGGGATCACTTCTTTCCAGGGCTCTGACCAAATCTCACCATCTGACTTCACTTATAGCTCAACTCTCACTTCCAGAGATATTTCTGAAAGGAGACTCTTTGGAGTAGTAACTTCATCTAAATTGAACAAAATTCATGTCAAACTTTACTTATGAGCTTGCATAGCCCACTTTAATGCTTTACATAAATACTGTAATAAAGCAATAAATGTAAAAACCGCACATAATTTGGGCATCCATAATGTCATCAAAAATTGGGTAGTGGGCCTAAAGAAAACCTTACTTTTCAAAAATTCCATTTCAGATTCTCTGCCTATACTCACATCTTTATGTGGGTTTTTGTTTTGTTTTGTTTTGTTTTAAAGATTTTATTTATTTATTTGACAGACAGAGATCACAAGTAGATGGAGAGGCAGGCAGAGAGAGAGAGAGAGGGAAGCAGGCACCCTGCTGAGCAGAGAGCCCGATGCGGGACTCGATCCCAGGACCCTGAGATCATGACCTGAGCCGAAGGCAGCGGCTTAACCCACTGAGCCACCCAGGCGCCCTTTATGTGGGTTTTCAGGGCTCCCAACCAACTCCGTTAGAATGAGCTCACCATACCTTTGTTTTTTCATGGTTTGAAACCTTATACCTTATCCAGCCTTGAACTCCATTTCGTGACCTACCCTTCATCTATTATCCATCCATCCATCAATCCATCCATCCATCAAATGCTGTCACCTACACGTGCCAGAAGCATTGCCCCACACAAGGATTCGAGTATCAGTAGTTATTTGGGAGGTGCAAAAGACACTGTAAGTGAGTAGTGAAGTGAGGCAGGGAAAAAGAGTTAGCTAATTAAAAAAAAAAAAAAAAAAAAAGCATTATGGAGTCAACCAATGCTTCTGATAACCAGTACCCCCAAATGCGTAAGGGAGTATGGGCATTTATATACTAATTCCTATCAGTGATTAATCGAAGGCTATTTCCTTTCTTACATTTTAGGCAGAAGCACAGGTAGGCAAAATCAGCTTCCAGAAGCCAAAGAAGTCTTCAGGCAAAGAAATGCAAATGCTGGCAGTTGAAGGCCTGCCAAGTGTGTGATAGTAAAGCAGAGGGGACATGGGTGCTGCACTGATGGCTTCAGCTGCAGGTGGTACAGAAAGTCCTTATTCACTTTGGATTGATAGGATCCAAATAGAGAAGAGAGAGAAAGTAAAAGGACCTAAATAAATACAAAATGTGAACTGCTAAGCTGGAAGCCTAAGGGAGCTGAAATGCAGATGGGGAAGCTTACTAACATTCATTAATTAAGAAAAGACTCACTGAGGAGCTGACACTGTGACCTGAAAGGTTAAAGAGAAGCCAGTCATAGAGGAGCCCCCAAGTGCCATTCAGTTAGAAGAAACAGAATGAGCAGAGGCTCTACAGGTGAAAAGGTTTGGCCTTCAGAGGATCTGAAAGAAGGCCAAATTGGCTCAAATGAAGAGATGCTTGGTAGGGTAGACAGGGACTTTCAGGCTGAAAAGTTTTGATTTTTTTTTTCCTCAGGACATTGGAAGTCACAAAGTGTTTTTAGAATTCTGATTTCTAGCCTCCTTTCTCACAGCCAGGATCTGTGATGCCAACTGTAGCAGTTTCCTTGACAATGACTTAGGCTATACCTGCTTCCAGGCAATACATAGGACAGTTTAGCCCAATCCAGCCCAGCCCCAAATCCCGGAAATCCCCCCACACTCCCCTCAGGAATCTTCCTGATTCCCACAAAGAAAGAAGTCCTCTAAGGAAATCTGTATTTTCAGCACCAGTGAATATGGAAAGGCGCAGAAAACATTTTATGCATCACAAGGAAATTGCATTTGGCTAAATAAAGTTTCCAGGAAACTATCTGTAATCCAAATTATCACAAAGTAATTTTTCTGATGACATCATAAGAAATGTTAATGTGACTTCAAAACTTCACATTTTATTACTGAACCTTAGTTAACAAGCAGCATAGTTTTGGTTAAGGTGAGTTTTTATTTCAGGTTAACTCATGCCGGGGACCATTTGGTAAAACAGTATCATTCTTGACTCCCAAGTACATGTAGCTAAATAAAGTCAGCCACTTGGTTATCCTGCATGTGTCCTGAGTATATTCCAATTTTTTAAAAACATTAATCTTTCTTAACTATGAAATCTATAAATGCTACTAGTAAAAAAGCCTATATGGATAAATATAGAAAGTCAAAAGTGCCCCCAAGGTGTTCCCAGATATAACCATTGCTGACAGTCTGATGTATTCATATACAATACTTTTCAGTCACATACAAACATATTTTTGCACAAATGGGATTACATTTACTTACTATTGTTTAAATTGTGCAGCAAGTATTTTTTTTAATTAGCAAACATGGTATGATTTTTTTTTATTTTCAAAAATATATAATTGCTTTAACCTTTTTGGTTTTTTTACAGTATATGGACTTATCAGAATAATATATCAGAATTAATTTAACCAACACCGTATTGACATTTAACTGTTTGTAATAGTTTGTAACTATAAAGAACTTGGATGTCAGCCCCCTATGCAAACAACTGAAGTACAAATCTTTTTTCTTCTTAGATCTTTTTATGAAATATTAGTTTCCCCTGTGTCCTCTTAGCTCAGGTTTTCTTTTTTTAGCCTTTCTCCCATATGTGTTACGCTCTATCAAGCATCAGGTTATCAGACTCTCTATTTTGAAGCTTGAGGCACCAGAAGTTGATTGGAAGCTGTGAATGATAGGAAGGGTTTATACTTGGTGGGCTCACTGGCAGGTGATTAGGGGTGAATCTTTTTTTTTTTTTTTTAAGAAGATCTTAAATGTCAGCGTATGAAAATCTGATTTCTAGAGCCATTTTTTTCCCCCAGAAAAGAATCCTAATCTTCTGCCTGGGGAAGTAGACATTGTAGCTGAGTGGAAATTGAACAGGGCTATCTGTCCAGCCCTACAGTTTGGAGGGGGCCTGGAGATTTCAACAGCTTTACATACAGTCTTTCATATAACTCTTCCATCCTGCCCCACAAATCTCCCCTGTGCATTCCTTGCCTTCATTCTAAATGGTAAATGTTGACCATCTCCAGGGTTGCATATGAAGGGACCAACAACCAACCAAAATGGTATAAAGATTACATCAAACTGAAAATACTTGAGCTACAGAAACAGAAAGAAATCTTATCTGAAGTTCCCCTGTGTGACTCAAACCGAGATTTAAAAGTCATCTGCTACCTCCACCCCATCCCACAACACCACTCCAGGGAAGTCTCCAGTCAGGGAGACTGAACTGGGACACAGGGACATTTCAAAGCCAATTTATGTAAGCAAACTTCATCAGAACCTTCCATCATTTGAAGCCCTAACCCCTTGCCCTTTATTAAGCTGGTATAAAAAACCCTTATCCCTAGCTGTTCAGAGAGCTCCTCTCTACAGAATACTCTGACATGTATCAGTAATAAATTTTACTCTTATTAATCTTTCTGTTATCAATTAATTTGCAGGCCCTCGAACTCTTGACCTAAGTTGGTAGAGGAAAAGACTTTCCTCCCAGTAGTTTCTGCAGCAAGGATAGGACGACTCTTGGGATCTCTGACCAAGCTGGCCAAAGTAAGCTGTCTTAGCAGTCAGATCCCAGGTCACTGCTCATGGTACAGTTGGGCAAAGGTGGCAAGAGCTTCTCATATTTTCAAAAGGAACTTTCCAAAATTTAGTTTTACAGGAGAAAACATTTTGGTTAAAACTTATCCAGTTCTCTGGGTATTGAGACTCTTGGTTTGGATCTCCCAGAATAGCCGTTGTGTTCTGTTTGTCACTCTCTTTTGTGCTGCTATTTTGTGTTGTGCTGTCTAAGAATGTTGCTTGTCATAAGAAGAATCACAGGCTAGAACACAGGCATAGGTCCCATAAGCCTGTTATTCAAGCCAACCTCACACAGACTGGTGACTCTGTGGTTCTCACCAGACTAATGCTGCTTGAAACAAACTTAGTTGGTCACCAATAAAATCAGATGAGTTTCTCCTTCAATACCACATTTGTGTCCTGAGAGCTTGGCTTCAAACCAGAGAGAGCACTCTCTCTGATTTTCTGCAAGCCAGTGCGTACAAATTGTCAGGTCTTTGCTCAGAGGTGGCCAGCCATTAGGTTGGGGCCTGAGATAGGATGTACACAAGCAAAGCTATCAGCTAACCATTACCATCTCTTGGTAAAGGTCATCTAGGTCTAAATCTTAAAGGGTCTCAGACTGTAAGGACCCTTGTCATCTCTTTCTCCATTGCCCTTATGGTGCTGAGACTTCCCATCTCAGTATTGCCTTGCTGGTATCAGAGACGAGCAGCTCTGTGACTAGAGGTGCCTTACTTTTGTGGGACGGTTGGAACTAACCATTCTTTCTGCCCATGGCCACTTTCACCAACGGAAACTAGGGTTCCTTCTTTTCAGCTATAGTTGGGAGTGATTTTGGATTATGAGAGTTTCATCTTATGCACCCTCTTCACTCATTCATTCATTAGTGCATTCATGACTAAGACATAAAATGGCTTATTGATGTGAGTTACAATTGGAATGGGTTTAACTATGCAGATCCTAAACACCAATGGCTAGATGATGGAGTCTTTGATTCAGAAAAATTTTTTGCTTTTAAAAGATTTTTAGAGAGCTGTCATCATGAATAAATGATACCCATAAGAAGACCAAATTGAAATGGACATAAAAAAGTATCATGGCTAGCCTAAAATATTCCCTTTATAAAATTAAAAAACAGAGATCATTCAAACTTTAGGTCCCTTACCCCCATCAGAGGTTCTCAAAGAACTCCCAAAAGCAACAATTTGAGGCTGATAAGGAAGAAAAGGGGGCTGATTGGAACAGACTGGATATTTTACCCACTCAGATAAATTTGGAGACACCCAGATGGCTACGTGATGTCTTTCCAATCTTTCACCCAAAATTTTCGTCTACAGCCTCCATAAGATATGTCAGGGCAAAAGAAAATCTTTAAAAATCTTCTCTGTAAATATTGGTGGAAAGCTTTTGCTCTCATATTGAACATATAACAACTTGTTCCATCTGCCAGAAACACAATTAGGATAAAAATACAAAGTGGGGCAAAGACAAGAACCAACTCTTACATAAACTAGTGAATTTTGCATTACCGTGTATGCCTAACTCATGGCTAAAATTTTAGAGTGAAAACCATAAGAGATCTATTTGCATCTGTCTCTATGTTTATGTTTGTTGTATTTTTTTCTAACTCTGGAGATATTACCAAATTAATTTATAAAATCCCTTAAAAGAGCTCTATTGTAATTGTCTTAGAGAAAAATAAGTTCTTACAGAAATTAAATAGACCTAAATCTCTCAGAAGTACAGGAACTAACCCAAATGTTTTTCAGATGTGTGTGATTTGGGTAAATCTCTGGTAAATAAGACTAGTATGATATTATTTTTGGTTTAATAAAAACATTCATGTCTTCTGATTGATCAGCATTAAGTATAACATAAGCATAAATTTTATTTTACCTGGGTTTACTAGTCAAATTCTATCTACTAGTATTGTATCTACTAAATATTTCAAATTATAAAAATAATAAATTTGATTTAATCAAATTGAGTTATTATTTTGAAAACTTTATTTCAATAATAATGACATTTTATAATGTCTGCCTAAAGATAGTTTCTACCATCTGTTTGCTAAAATGCTAAGAAACAGATATTCATTAAATAGATACATTATTCTTAAATGAGATCAAATGCTGACACATTCATTATTAAGCATAAGTTAGAGTATATATACTTTGGCTTCTTACTTTTAAATGGTACAGAAAGGTTAAAGATATAGTCTGTAAATAAACATACTCTTTTTTGCCACATTGAGAAACTGTACTATTAAGAAGCATATATCTTTAAAATGGTGAGATGGTATATTCATCAATTTTGCTAATCTGTTACAAAATGCTGGTATATGGCATATTATTCATAATCATCTACTTCTAATTTTCTCTGTAAAAGAGTCCTATATTAGTCATCCAGGCTGTCATAAGAAGAAACCACAGACTGGGCAGTTTAAACAATATCCATTTATTTTGTCACAGTTCTGGAGGCTGGAAGTCCAAGATCAAGGTGCCAGCAATGCTAGTTTCTGGTGAGAACGCTCTTCCTGACTTAGACAACTGCCTTCTCACAATGTCTTTGCATAGCTCTTCCTCTGTGTCCACGCACAGGTCTCTGATACCTCTTCCTCTTCTTAGAAGGACTTGGTTCTATAAGACTAGGGTCTCACCTTTATAACCCTGTTTAACCTGAAAAACCTCCTTTATGACCTATCTCCGAATACAGTCACATTCAGAGTTAGGGTTTCAATATATGCATTTGAGGGAGCTCCACAGCAGTTACTAATGACAAAATAAATTATAATAAAAAGTAGTAGATGAAAATATTATAAGTAATAAGGATGAAGAGAGACAACTTTATATTAAAAGCACAGAAGGCATTTAAGAAGTGTTACTGCTAAAGGAAAAATAAGAGTAATTTTGTCCTCAAGTAAAATGACCGGTTGTTACACAATGAAAAAGAAGAAAAGAATAGGATAAAACCTGATTGGATATATGAAGTTGTAAAACGTTTGCAGAGAAAGAATTTTATGCTTCATGATCAGAGCTGGCTAAGGTTGGATGGGTTTATTTAAAAGGTTGTTGGTTTGGTTTGGTTTGGTTTTTAATGAGCTATGCATTAATAGTACCTGAATGCAAAACTAGAGTCTAGTTTTCTCTTTCTATTAAAACAACAAAGTTTTTGGAGAGCTATTGGTCTGTTACCAATACAATTACCAAAGGTTTTGCTTTATCTTTTAAGTAATCTGCCTAAAAAACAAAGACTCTGTGTCTTAGAATAAGCTCCCGTGTTGTCTAAATCACGTTCTTGACTATTTAAGAGAACAGAGTCTTCTCACAATTGAAAGAGCTAAGCTCTTTTTTATAATCATGTCACTTCCTATAATTACTTTTACAATCTTTCATTGTCACATTGTTGAATAGATAACTAAGCATTTTTTTCACAGTGACCTGTGATCCTACCTAATCGAGTGTTCAAACCTTTTGACATTTTGACACCTTTGATACATATTTTGCCTTCTCAAAGTCAAATCCTAAATAAAATCTTGATCTTGAACTGACTTTGAAATTTCTCAGCGCATCCCTGGAAAATCTCAAATGATTTGTTCTTTCACCGTGTACAAAGAGAGATGTTAAAAATTAATTAGATATGTTGAATTGCATGAAAAGCATTGTCAGAAAAGAAGAGATGCTAAACCTTCCCTCGATTATAATTTACAGGTAAATATTATTAAGACACGTATTCAGAAATTGTACGACATTCCTAAAAATCTGTCAGTACCCTCCGAGCTACCTGTGATATGTCCCGGTACTTTTGACTGATATTAGAAAACAACAGTACCTGTCATCAGTACTATCTCCAGTTTTTATTTTCAAAATGGTGAATGTCACAGAAAAAAGACACAATTGCCTTCATCGGTTGGTTACTTTCACAAGAAACCCTTACCAGATCTCTGACCACAGCTCTTTTAAGTCTTGTCAGCCACAGAGTCATTGTTCTACTCTGATGCTTTCCTGAAGGGCTGGCAATCAGCAATGGGCCAGAGTGCTTATCTTCACTGAAAAGGAACTATCTGGAAGACCCCTAAAAAGGGGCTATGCCAGGGACTTTAGGGTACAGGCTTCTAAGTGCATTGCTGAAAAACTTCAACATCTTGCCATTGAACTAAGTCCGGATCTCCAAAACTCTAGTAAAGAAGCTGATAGATTTCACGAAACTGCTAATCTAGGATCAAGCAGAACAAGAATTAATTACATGAGACTGAATGAACTGATAAAGCGTGATTATGGCTTGTGTCTGGGATAGCGCTGCTGGATCAACAGGACCCCTTTCTCTTTTCTCTTAAGCTATCTACAACTTACAAAAATTTTTGTAAACTATACTTTTGTAAGCGGAAATGAAACATTTAAACATTTATTGTTTTCTCCCTGCCTGATCCCTCCAGAATTTAAAAACTCTCATGAGGTATTCTTATTTTGCTGGCAATATAGTTATTCGTATAAATTTGATAAGAATCTATCCTCTTTGTTATAGGACATAATTGGAAACAATGGTTACATAACCAAGGCTTTGACTAGAATGTCATATTTTTAAATGATGCGGAAGTCACAGATGATCAGACAGTTTAAAGAAGCTAAGGTTGACTTTACAGAGCAATGCTTACAAAGCCCTCTTGGGAAAATTAGCCGGGTACCTGGCATATAGGGTTCCCAGCCTTGTAGGTGAATAAGAAAGGTCACTTCTTGGCTCAGGAATCAGGATATTTGGGGGATCTTGAGAACAGAGGAATTTATTTAAATCTATACTGCAGGTAAAATCTAATGACAGGTTTTTGGCTTGGTTTCCTAACTAGAGAGGCTTTTAAAGCCAATCTGAGACTCCTTCCAAAAGTTCCAGGAAAGTAAATTTTTAAAAGGCCTATGTGGTCAATCACCATCCTTGCAACACTTACATAAATAATCAGGCCAAATGTAATGTGAGCCAACTTACTTTATAAACAAGACCAATTTTACTGTACTTTTTATTGAAATAGGAATTATTATGGAGAAAAAATTTTATGTTTCAATAGAAAACTACATCTCCCTATTGTAGATTATCAGAGTCTAGTCCTGATCACTGTCGGAGGTTTTACTATCTATCTGTAAACTGGACAGGATCCTGCCGTCTTACACATTTGGTCAGTCCTTACCAAATTTTCAATTCTAGTTTCCTTCAATATCTGGCTACATCCCTCTAAGTTAACATTTTCAGTTTTTCTCTTACCTTCCTGACTGGACACCACTGAGAACTAAAACCTGACTAACCCAGACAACTCTAGGTTGCCCCTTCCATCAAGATCTAAAGAAGTCCTTCAAGGTGAAACTCAATGACTTGATATAGACTTCAAAGAACTCATCACTACAACAGATCAGCAACCTTTGTGCCCAGAACTGCTGCTGCAGGGATTTCTCAGGAAATTCACAGGGACCAAAGTTTTCATTCTTTCATGCTTGGCTCCAGGAATTAACCATGACAATGACACTGGTGTCTGTGCCATCACCAGAGACATTCAACCTTCAAACCAGGAAATCCATTGGATTGACACTGATATTCTCACTCTACCATCTAAAAATATTTCAAACCCAATGTTTAAAATCTTCTCAACTGGCTGCTCTGTAGACTCCAAAACCAAGCTTATAGTCTGCTCCCACCATTTATGGTTGATTTTCTTTATTTTCCCATCAGTTTAATCTATGTTCTTCTCTCCTTTTGTAGACCTCTTCATAATGTCTAGGCTCGGTCTACTCTCCAAAGCATTCAACCCAGCTTCTTCTTTTTTTTTTTTTTAATTAACATACAACGTATTGTTTGTTCCAGGGATACAGGTCTGTGATTCATCAGGCTTACACATTTCACAGCACTCACCATAGCACATAGCCTTCCCAAAGTCCTTCATCCAGCCATCCCATCCCTCCAATCCTCCTCCCCTCCAGCAACCTTCAATTTGTTTCCTGAGATTAAGAGTCTCTGACGGTTTCATTCCTTTTTTTTTTTTCCCCAACTCAGCTTCTTTCCAAGAAGTTTCACATGGGGGAAATTAAGCACCCAGCAACCTACTGGAATGGTGTAAAGATTACTTCAAGGTAGAAACATCTGAGCTAAAGATGCAAAGGAAAAAAAATCTTTTATGAACTTGTCCTATATAACTAAAGCAGAGATTGACAAAAATCATCTGTCACAAACCCCAGCCCCTCTTCTCCAAAGAGATCTCCAATCAGGGATGCAACAGACCTTGGATATCAGGAATTCAAAAAAAAAAAAAAAAGTGTAAAGAAACATCATCAGAATCTTTCATCTTTTCAAGCCTTAAATGCCTCCTCCCTCTTAATAAGCTAGTATATAAACCTACCCCTAGCTGTTTGGTGTGCTACTCCCTATAGAGTACTTCTGCATGCATGAACAGTGAACTTTTCTGGTTAATATGAATGTTGTCAGTTAATTAGCAAGCCCCCAGCCATGAATTTAAGTTGGTAGAGGACAAACTTTTCCTCCCAACACATGAAAGAACTGAGTGTTGCTGATTTCTAATTAAATTATACAGATGTCAAAGACTATCATCTGGATAATAGTGATTCTTCAAAAATATGAATTCCTCAAAAATATGACATTAAATATCATTTAGTACATGGAAAATTTTGTACAGTTGTGTTTAAAAGTTTTGTGTACCCCTACACCCAATAATATGCATTCTTTGGTAATGAAACATGGACAAATTCATGTGTACATACACACACATATTCAAGCTTGTACATTTTGTTAATCAAATCTCTGTACTTACTACATGTTTTTCTCTGCTAGGTACTGGATCGTAAAAGATGTATACTGAAATCTCCCATTAGTTATCTTGGACATTACTCTTTACAATTTTGACAATTTAGTTCTTTATTTTGATGCTATATTGTTAAGAGTTTACAAGTTGATGATTACTGTGTATACTTGATATATTATCAATCCTTTTATTGTTATGTAGTATGTCTTCTAATCCATGCTAATGTGTTTTGTTTTACCTTAAAATCGTTTGTCTGCTGTTAACATTTTTAGAACGACTTTCATTTGGTTAGCATTTTCTATTCATATCTTGTCCTGTTACTTTACTATGCATTCTTTTATATCTACAGCTGCATTGTTTAAAAATCTAATTTGTTAGTTTCTTTTAATAGGTAAAGTAAATAGAGTTACATACATTTTCATTACAAGCATGACTGTACTTATTTCTTCCATCTTATTTTGTGGCTTCTATATACCAGCTATTTGCGTTTATTCTTTTCTGCTCTTTCTTATGTCAGTTGGATGGAAATGTTTTCTATATTCACTGTTCTCTGTGTTATATTTGGCCGAGTTCTAAATTATATTCCTAAGATTTTAATGGTTACCTTTACATTAGTAAGTACTTCTTGGAAGTACTTATCATGAGTCCCCGGCTGTTTTGGAGACTTACATAAACGAGTGCCTGATTCTGGTCCAGAGATGTGTGAACCAAGTTAAGAGGCCCTGTTGAAGAGTTCATAAAGTAGGCCTTACAGGAACCAAGCTGCAGTAAGCCCACCCCCTCTCAGTTCTCCACAAAATCAGGAGAGTTATTTCGGCTTCATGCAAGAAGCATCGAAATGAGAAGAGAGGAAGAAGTCAGGCTTCATGTGGCTACTAGGTCAAGTGTTCACACGTTGAACCCAAGAATCTGTTGGGCATGTGGACGTCTGGAAAGACCCAAAGAGAACCCTTGCAGCCCCTCTGTATGATGATCCTTTAAGACAGACTGGGTTGAAAATAAATTCTTCCCCTAAGAACATAGCATACACCATCTAAAACAGACAGCACCAATTTCAGACAGAGCCAAGCCAAATTTAAGTAACATCAGGCACTGCTTCCATCACTGTAAGGATGCTAGCCTTCCTCACCCCTTCTCCCTAACCTTCCCAATCCCAAAACAGTTAGGGTTGTTGAGGAAATGGGAAAACAAGCTGCTAGACCAAGCCTCTAAGCTACCTCCAAATATTTCCAGACCCAGAGCCCAGCAAGCCGACACGGTACTTCAACTCACCACTGGCTAACTTTTCTATACCTCTCTGGTCCACCTAGGGGTTTGAGTTTCAATTTTCATATAATACTGTTTTTTATTAAAGTGTTTAAAAAATATCTTATCTAGCTTTGATAGATACTTTGAGCAGAGAGACCTCAAAATATGAACTTATAATACCATATTGACCAGAAGTTGGACTTATTTTTTATAGACTCTTAAATATGATCTTTTTTTCCTCCACTTTCTTCTAAAATATTAGCGGTTCCAACCTAGTTCAGTGGCTGGCTCAAAGATGATGTTCAGTAAATAGTATCTAAATGAGCAAATGCATGACTTTGTTCAAAAAAGGGCTCAATAATCACAATAAAACAAATGTATTAACACATATAAAGCATTTAGCATAGTGTCTGAAACATGGTAAATGTTTAGGAAATATTAGCTATATATTTTTTAAGATCATAAAGTCTGAGGCTAGATTTCTCAAAGAAAAATTATTTATAGAATATAACTTCAACACCACTGCCAATTTGTAATGCAGTGAAACAAATGAAAGTAGATAATGTGTCATTTTTTAAAAATCAGAATTTAATATGACACTTCCTAATGAAAACACTAATTAAAATTAATAAAAGACACCATACTGCTGCTGTTACCATCTGACCCTCTATCCCCCTAGGTATAGATAAGCCTGTGCTCTCCAATGTTAAGACATAATTTGAGAACAAGCACCAACTCTCTTGTTCCTTAAGCTATTAGTATAATGTTCTGGAGTCAACAAACAAAAGTGTGGTGACCTGTACGGCAGTATAGGTATTGAGAAGTTAGAGGGATATCAAAATGAGGGGTTAAAAATGAATCCGTCCTTATGTTCCAAAAGTGTATTACTATCTGCCACTTCCCTCATTGTTTTAATGTACTGGATCCCACCACAGCTGCAAATTAATTTTCTCTGCTCCCTAAATGAATTACACGTAACTATTTCTAAAAATGACTACAGACATGAAAGTCATTTTCACTTAATAACTAACTATTAATCTCATATTTCTTGGTGTCACTTTAGTATGAAATGCAAACGAAAATTATGCTAAACATTGCAAATTTATGGCAAACACCAGCCCTTGATTTATATTATTATAGATGGTTTATCACCAGAAGCAATCTAAACAAAACTCCATCAGATAGATGTTACAATTTGTATTTATTTCTCCCAGCACTAAATGGTTCTTCAATTTCAGAGCAATCATTAATTTCTTATAAATGCAAATCTTTATTTCTTATTTTAATCTACAATGATTTCTCTAAGTCTTCAGAAGATTAGCTTTTACATAAAATATTCAAATAGCAATTATAAATGATACTTTGTTTTCCCTGGGCAATGTATTAGCTATTATGCATAAACTATTTAAAAGAAATGGGTGGTCTATATTGATCAGGGATATAATGAGCTAATAATGTGGTCCTCTTTCCTTTTAAATGATTCCCTCACAACTCCAACCAAATCATTAAGAGAAATCTTCTCCATGTTCATGACTATCTTAAAATTGTTTTGCCTACCTCATTAATTCTCTACTTTTATTATATTTTGGGGAAATACAATCTGGAATTATATTTCTGGGAAATATATATTTCTGGGATATATATATATATATATATAAAATATCTGGGAATATATATATATATATATATGAATGATATCTGGGAAAACCTGGGCCACTGCATTGACCTTAATGAAAAGAAAGCTACAACTCTGGATTCTTCATTTATTCTTTACTGCCATCGCATTTCATCTCATCTCATCTCAAAGCAGAAACACTCATGAATCTTCACCTGAACACACATACCCAAGAACAAAGGAGACAAACAGCTCTGCCTACTCTGACCAAGCTCCAGGGTCAGACTGCATGTATTCTACTACAGTCCATCCTCAGCAAAACCTGGCATCCCATACCTAATGCCGTGTGGTAACCAAAGCTCTACTAAAATCACTCTGACTTGAGGATTTCACTAATGCAAATTCACCATGATTCAAAACCTCCCAGCCCTGTTTCCTCTAAAAAGTTAGAAGATAGAACAATAGAATCTTCAGAATTCCAACCTAACCAATCCTTCGTTGTTCGTTAGATCCATCCAACTGACATCCTTGGCCTAGGTCAGTCATCGCCATTTTGTCTTCATTGCTCATCTCTTTAGATTATGATAAACAGCCCCTTATGAATATATTATTGATTCTACACAGAAAAATACTGGTAGATTTAGATCCTGTCTTTTCTTTATCTAAAAAACAAAACAAAACAAAACCTTAGTGCTAGTATATATTCAACATTAAGTCATAGTGACATCAGTAGCACAAAAATACTGGAAGTCATATTGCTTTAAAGATACTATGATGAAGAATTCATAAATTCTTTCCACAACATTTCCCTGAGCAATAACAATGTATCAGCAATTGTGTCAGAGGCCTGGAATACAATCAGAAGTGAACTACCCTTGAGGCTAATGAAACTTAAACTTCAGGGCCCCCCACTAGCATGGGTAACTTCCAGCCCTAGAAGAAGTTAAATAATATTTTCATATTAGCATATATTTTTGTAAAATTTGCAAATAAAAGATATATATGTACTCTTGAAGAGGGCACTCCAGATATTAGAAATCTCAGGTACCTAAGAATGGGACTTAGGCCTGATATCCCCAGAAAAGTTGCATAACTATTTCATAAAGAGGGTATTATATGGGGTATTAATTTACTAACTAGAAGACACAAATGGAGTCAAAGTGCATCTCAATAAATCTAACATAAAGCCTTATTCAAAAAAGGCATGCTAAGTTAAAGTCACTTCTGCTTGTCATGCCTGGGTCAGACAAATATCCTTCCAGTAACTTGGATGCCTTCTGTTAAATCTTTCTTGTACAGGTTAAAGGAGTTCAGCCTTCTTTCATCAAAGATAATTGGCCTTACTATTCAACATCTTTTTGTTTATCAAAATTAAATTAAGGTCAGTCTTAGGATGCTAAAGCAATATATTACTTGGACTGGGAACATGAAGTGGGAGGAAATAGAGAAGACTAATAATGGTCTTTAATTACTATATGATGCCACCTTTCCAAGGTCAGAAAATTTACAGCAAAGATGAGGTAAATTTCAGGTAAAGGCTTTAAAAGAGTTTTTTTTTTTTCCACTGAAAAACTATTTGAGTAAGTTGAGGAAAGTTGTTGTCTCCCTCCCTGAAAATACTTAAACACAGCACATTTTCTAATCTTCCACAGAATTGTGGCTATTCCAAATGAGAATTCAACTTGCAGTAGGTTTTTGTTTTCAAATTTACATTTAGAAAGTAATAACAGTTTTACAAGGTAAGGGGGTCTCCTAGATCAGTGGTTCTCCAAGTGTGGTCTCTAGATCAGCAGAAGCAACACCAGGGACTTCCTAGAAATGCAATTTCTTGGGCCCCATCTGGATGTACTAAATCAGAAATCATGGAGAGGGGAGCCCACCAATCTGTATTTTAACCTGCCCCCATTCTTATACATTCTAGAGCTTGAGAGCCATAACCCTAGAGACCTACAGAAGATAAACCCAGTCAATAGCATACACAGCTTCTGCCTATGGTTGTAAGAGAACTAGCTAACTTCTATAAATTTAAATTTTTTATTTTACTCTAAAAAGATCAAAAGTCAGATCTGGTTTTGTCTAAGAGGCACATTCACAATGTTGCACCATTAGGAGTCATGAAATAAACATCTTATTGACACAGCAGCAGGAGCAATCTGAAGTTGTAGCTCAAAGTCCCCAGTGATTCTCCAGCTGTGACAAAGATCTGACCATCTCAGGACACTGCCAAATACCAAAGGTTAGAACCATTACTCAGTGAGCCTATCCCATCTGAGTCCCAGGAAATGCTGCTACAATCCTGAACCCACTTCTAAAGATCACTGGAAGAAAAACAAATTGGCAACTTCTCACAAATTCCTAGCTTGCTGGATTACAAATGAGGTAAAATGTCGAATTATGGAGAAAGCTATACGTCAAAAGGACTATTCCAAAGAAAGCACATTGTAAAGACAGCAGGAAAATAATGACAGTCATGTATTTGCTCATGATTCAGAACACAAGTTTTGAGCATGACAAGCTCCGCATGACAGAGGTCATATGCAAAACTCGGCTTCCATTAAAAGGCTATGGTAGGTAGGTAACTACAATGTATAATCGTTCAACAATCATCCATTAGGACCACTCACTATTCAACTCTCACTACTGGACAAAGAGCATGATTCTACCACTAACTCTAGGACTTATATTAATGTTTTTATAAATCTGCCTCTCTATATATTGTTTCCTGGGCACAAGGACCATTTTTACTAGTCTTTATATCCTCAGTATTCTGCACAATATCTGACACATACGGATATTGTGTCATACATACTGAATTAAAGAGTATTTAATAAATAATAATAATAAATACATACTGAATTAAAGAGTATTGCTATCTGCTATCCAACATAGAAGGACATACCATGGGCCTAGGGACATTGCATGGTATCCCTAGTCAGTTCAGATGATAAGGAATCCCCTCAAACAGGGATCTAAATGTTCTCCTGGACTAAAGGTCATTCTTGGGCTCCAGAGAAATAATCAGTAAGGGCAATATTCAGTAAGTGGTGGTTAGGAGAGGGACCTTTTAACACTCCTGCTCCCACAATCTCTAGCAGATCCCCAATAAATGTATATATTTATCCCAAATAAATATATACGTGCAAAAATTCTAGTATGAAGACCTTGTCTCCTTTTCCAAACATGCTGCCATCCTACCCTTCATACATAAAAGCTCTGGGCCACCGAAGCCTGGCATAAATACATTCAGTCACCTAGGGAAGAGCAAAGAGGGCTAATGGCAAAAGTCTTCTATCTGTCTAATAATGCTCTTGGAATGTTTTCTCTCCTCCTGCCTGTTCTTGGTCCAGTGGTCCATCACCTTCAGGTCACATCAAGTCCTAACTTGTCACATTGCTTTAATTTGGATCCCAGGACATGTGCCAATTAACTCAAGTGTTTCTTGTTTCTAACACCATCCAGTCAGCCCTCCGAGAGCCTCTATAGCAGGCAGCTGCCATGATCCATTCCCAGACTGAGCAACTGCTCCCACAGTCTGCCCTGCCAGGAACAGAGCAGAAGTTCCTCTGGGGCCCCTCCCTGGCCTTCCACACTCTGGACAATAGAGAGAAAGGCCTTGGCATGGACTGTACAACCAGGTTCAAAGACGGACCTCTTCTCTAGGTCCACCTCAGGACTATTGTGAAATAAAGATTATAAATTGGGTCGCACTAAGAACTATAACCAAATCCAAAAAGTATGATCCCAACTAAGTACACGGAATACTTATATTACAGGAAAGCATAACAAAGAATAGAACTTGGAACCAAACACTAACAGTTTTCTCCAGTTTGTAAGATTATGCCTTTCTGTTTGTTCATTCGTTTATACTCCGTTTATCTATTTTACAGAATTTCTATGGTGAGAGTGCATACTTATATAATTTTAAAAATTATCATTTTTAAAAAATGCATGGAGGGGCTGAGTTTTGAGTTCAGTCTTTAATTAAATAAGTATGAGTCAGACTGGCTGTGGAAGATTTTTATCTGTTTCAAAATGATTAAAAACAAAAAAAATAGGAAAAAAAAGTTGATATGATAGAAATATCTTTTTCAAAAATAGCCATCCCAATTACTTAACAGTGTACGTGGTTTCTCTACATCCATATGCATTTTTTAATATGTTTGCATTATCTTCCCTCTAAGAAGTTCAGAGTAGTTCAGTAATAATTGACCCAATCCCTGTAATATTGAGACACTGGCAGGAATTGACGGCTGAAAATCAAATTTGTTCCAAATACACAGCCCTCAGTCCCAGATTATTTTTTACAGTCCCTCCCACATAGGTTTTTCTCTCTTCTCCCCAAACTGGATCACTAAAGGCTTATGGAAGAGGTAAGAGAAGAGGGTACAGAAGAGAAGCAATGCTTACTAAGCATCAGTAGGATCCAGCACTGGTCTAGGTACTTAGATACATGATCACAGTACTACCAGAAAGATCCAGAACACAGGTTAACGGTCTATTAAAGGAAAACTCCTCAAACAGCTAGTTTCTCTGCACTTCTATTCTCCTATTCTTCAGAGTAGAAACCTCTTTTTTTTTCTTTTTTTTAAGTCAAGTGTGCCTGATTCCATGCCCAGTGTCAGAAATACCAGCAGGAAAAAAGGGAAGGTGGAGAGGAAGAGAGGGAGGGGAGGGATGGAGATAGCAAGGGAGGAGGGAGAAGAAAAAAAGGGAAGGGAGACATCTGTGATGCCTGATACATATATATAGAGAGAGAGATAGAGAAGTGAAGCTATGGATGCATTTAATTGTTATTCTCTTCGGGTTTTATTGTTTTGTTTTGTTTTGTTTTTTGAATAAGGGTCAGAGAATGCAGACAGTCTACTCAAAGGCTAATCTCAAAGTATAAATTTTAAGAGTGACCACTCCTCTTTTATAGGGCAACTGCAAGCAGAAAAAATACTGGTACTATAGTTGTTGTTGTTGTTGTTTTCCTTATGAAACCTTCTACAGTTCTTAGCCACAGTGATCACTTCCTTTTCTGAAATCCTATGTCACTTAGGGTCTAACTCACATTACTTAGCAGTCCATTATATATTATTTCTGGCTTTTATTGCTCTCTATTATTTTTCCATGTTTTAATGTTCTCTTTCCTACAATAATCCATAGTCTTGAAGGTCACAGCTGCATCTTAGTATCTTCCAACATGCCCAGGTCCTGGACAGTGACCTAGGCACCCAATAAATTTTATCGGGAGCCCCAGTCTGACCATTGTCCCTCTTGGATGTCCCATGGCACACTGTTCCTCCCACTGCCACCACAGGTGTAACACTGGACTCTGTCAGTGGTCTGGATACCAGTGTGTCTGCTCATGATGCTGGAAACACCCTAAGGGCAGAGTCGTTACCTTATTTACCTCTGTAGCCCCCTCTGGGTGTCACAGTGCAACTGGCACATCATAGGTACTCAGTATATATTGACTGGTTCAAAGAGATTAAAGATGGAATTCTGATGTATCCCCCGCTCAGCTACACATAAGCAGGGTCTTCTAAGGATTAAGGGGAGTCAGGAGATCCACCATCTCCTTTCATGGGATTCTTTAAACATTAATCACACATTTTAAAAGGCCACATGGTTTTGTAGAACAAAACACAAATGTTGGGGCTAAACAGCTCTACCTGAAATCAGAGCTGCCACCACTTTCTTTTTTTTAAGCTATTTTCTCTTTCAAATATTCACCTGGGCAGCCAAAGTCCTTTCTCGGTTTTTAAGTTTGTAATTACCTAAGCAACACATGAATTAAAGATTTAAACAACATAAAAAATTACTGAAAAAAAATTGAAAAAAATCATTTGCCTGTCCTTCCCCTTGCTCAAATAACCACAGTGACCCGTCCAACGTGCTCAGTTCTGGTTCTCTTTATCTGCATTTACACATGCGTGACTGTGTGTATAGATAGATGGATAGACAAGTAGATGGAGACACACTTACTTTCTTTTTGCATTTTTTACATAACTAGATCTATATTATATATATATTGCTTTGTCACATTTTTCACTTAATTTATTGTTCTCATTCACTAACATCAATTTGTATACATATAAGTATATATTTATATAGCAATCTATGTATATGTGTGTGTATATCTATATGCATATATACATGTGTGTGTGTGTGTGTGTGTGTGTGTGTGTGTATATATATCTATATATATATATATGCTTTATCTTGCACTTCAACAGCTCCAACACTTTGTAGCTATGTGTCTTTGAGAAGGACATAAATGCTCTGGGTACCAGTTTAAATTGAAAATGGCATCTACTTCAAAAAGTTGGGTGAAGATTAAATAAAATAATGCATGCAATTCTCCTAAGTGATTGGTAGCGAATAAAATGTCACCATTGTTGTTATTGTTATCACCTTTAAACCCCAGAAATTGTTACACTGGCAAATTCCTAGCTTCCTCTCAGGGCCGATCCTTAGTGGGATTTTAGGAAATCAACAGTAGAAGAGCTACAGCAGCCTCAATGTTGTAATTCACTGCTTGCAGGATATTTTCGTTCCCTCACTTACAAAACACAGGAAGTCCCTGGGACTCCGTGGGAACCTGGATTTGCTCTTAGTGCCTCTGTTCCCGTGGGGTTATAGAAGTGTAAGGGTGAGGAGAAGTATCTCCCTTCTAATTGCCTTCCAGGGAGCCAGCAGTGTGAGTTCACCTTTTCATTAACCAGAGCCAAATATACAAAGACCTCACAGCAGTAGCAGCCTGACATTAAATTGTGACAAAAACAATACCCACTGGCAACTCCAGAGTACAGCTGTTCTCCCTTCCACATCTGCCTTCCTGTTAAAACAGGGTGTGCACTGCATGCCTATCAACTCTGTATTTAAGAGGGTACCTCAATACATACATTTTAAATCAGAGCTGAATTGCTGATCAAAACTGTTTGAAGTTTTCCAGATGCAAGTACATTTATCTACAGCACTTCTAAAGATAAGGGGAAGAAAAGTCCAAAGCCTGTCAAAGTTAATTAGATTCATACAACAAGCTTAACAGTCCTATGCAGTATTTTCACTCTATTACATATAAATGTACAATAATTCCATGAACACTGGGTTTAATTGTTCATAATATTTTAATTAAGGTTATGCTTTGTGTAAATATCAACTCATCATTGACTGTGACTACAGTCCTCTTTAAATGATGAAGTCAATTTGACAGTACATTCATGAAAAAGAGAGCCTTTGAAGAGTTTTGCTATTATATGGTCTAGAATACTAATGGAGGTTAATTGTCAAAACAAGCCTAGTAAGACTTCCGAATTATCTTCACATTTTAGTGATAGAACAACATAACCACATTTTTATGTGACCTGCTGACCTAATGCCATGAAGAACATAACGGCTCTTGTAAGTCTCCATGTCTGCTTCCTAAAAACCAGAGAACTCCTTTTTAATATTTACATTTTGTGGCTGCCCTTTAAACAGACACCCTTTAACTACTGTATTTGCGATTCAGATGATCAGATAATTAGATGTAAGATTAGATGCGCCAGAAGAGATGGCTGCCTCAATTAATCTTACAGCCTGTGCCTCTGCAAATCACTACTTGGTGTGTAACAGAAAATATCAAATTAAGTTTTCAGAGGCAGGGAAATCTCAAGTCTGTAGTCATTTTAATTCCATCTGAGGCAAGGATATAATTTATTACCGTATTCAGAATTCATGTTCTCTTTTTCCAAAACACCAATTTTAATTAGAGAACAGAGACCCAAAAGAGTAGAAATAGAGGGAAAAAATGCCTTCTAGTGTCCACAGGGATCCTTATCTACTCCTTCTCTAGGCAATACCTGTCTCAAGTCCATGGCTGCCACGAGTGAATACCAAAAGATTAGATACCGTGAGCCTCTTCCTATCCAGTGGCCCTTACGAGCCTTCAAAAGAGCAGTGAGGCATCTCCCATCTGGCAAATACCCAGACTGCTTTTCTTCCCTTTGCTACTGGTTTTATATTCAAATTTCACAAACCACTATGTCTTCCAAAATGATCTAGTGGTTTGTCTCATCAGAGACAAGAAGATGCAAAAAAATCTTATTGCCAACTATATGTACTTTTTATAAATAGAATTTTTAACAGAATAGAAAGAGGACATAAAAATAGTCCTAGAAACTAGAAAACAGATGGCAACAAAAGATACCGGTATTTATCCGTGGATCTTATTAAGAGGGAAGTGTAAAATAACCGGCCCATTTTGGATTCTTTTAAAGAGTTCTGAATAAAGTAAATTCTTACAGCTTCTACTGAAGTCACAGGGCCTTTAAAGATAGAGGGTGGTTAGGTGGTGTTTAAGTATCTAAGTTCACAACTTCCAGATGTGAAATCCAACGCCTGAATCCTATGCTAAGACATTAACCATGACAAATCTGACCCTAAAGTCATTTGAAGGCTTCACTTCATCTGGCATGCCATATTTGAAAGTTGGGGTTAAGTTAATTTAAAAAGTCACTCTGTTCATTCATTCAACAAATATTTATGAAATACAGGAAAGCTTTCAAAAAGAAGCATCTGCAAAGTAATTCCTAGGGGAAAGAAATCTCCATAAATAACAAGAGGGCAGGAATAGCTTGTCATAAACTTATTTAATATTCTTCTGATCTCTGAATATGAGGGTGACAACACATGGGGACATGCTAACATCTTCAAGGATACCTGAAAGAGAAATTTGCTAATAGCAAACTGTAGCCAGAACTGATGAGCTTGACCCCGTTGATTACCTGATGCACAACTGAAATACAGTGCACTCTGTGTATTGGTTTCTAAGTTTAGCTTCTGCAGAACAGAGATTCCAATCCATCATTTTTCTCTTTTGCATTCGGTAGCTATATTATCTGTAACTCTGTGCTGATTATTTCCTAAGTATGGGTAGGTCCTATTCCCCAAACCAGACAGTGAACACCTAAAGGGTAAAAGGATGTGTTCTGCATGTTTTTCCCCTTCATTACTTCACATTGCACAGCGTCAAGCATGAAGCAGAGGCTGTGTGTGAGGGATGGAAGGAAGGCTGGGAAGGAAATAAGAAAAGCAGCCAGAAGAGAAGCAAGCTTTGGTTCCAAGCTTACCAGGATACTTTCTCTCTCTCCAGTTTTTGTCAGTTGCCTCAATGTTCTGCTAATCATCCTACAGTCTTTGGTTCTACGACTTCTCCCTTCTCACCTATCCAGGCTTTCTTCACAATTTCTTCCTCATGACTCCATCATTTTTGCTTCGTCAGCCTCTTTCCTCACACATGTAGTCATTCCTCCTGCCTAAGCTACTGCAGTGTCTGCCCACCTGGCCTTCTTAACTCTTCCCTCACAATTGTCACCTAACTGGTAACTCTACTGGTAATCTTGCCTCCTCCAAAGACTTCAGTGGCTTTTGGAAAACCACACATTACACATATAGTTTCTATGTCCTACCACCTACTGTTCTCTGTGCAGTCACTGCCTCCAAATCTCCATCGTGCTCCATCTCCCCTTCAAGGCCCAGCCCAAAGGACATGCCTCTAGGAAAGCTCTGTATTTTTCAAATCCTGCCCAAACTCACTTCTGGCAGCTCTCTACCTTTATAGAAATGCCCTGTACCTCTCAGGTGGCCTTTTATGGTATCTGTTACTGCCAAATCTATCTGAGGATATGGCAAGCTCCTTGTAAAAGAAAGAAAAAAAAAATAATAAGTGCCACCGCATCTCATTAAACTTTGTATCCCATGCCTTTTCCACATTAGTTGCTTAGTAAACATTTGTTTAATGATCCCCATATCCCCTCAGAACCTTACATCACACACTCAGCACCAACAATCTCTGTAACATTGAGGGAATCATAATTTAAGAATTGATTCTAGGAAACAACTGATTTTATCTTTCTATCTTAAAGCATATAAATAATTTGGCCAATTAGGAATTTATCAATATTTAGTACTGTTCTAAGAGAGTAAGTCAAAATATTTTAAATACAAAAAATTTTACATGCTATCTGTATTTTCCAGTCACCAAACTAAAGCATCTCTACAAACACTAACTCTTTTCTATAAGCACAGCAAGCCAGCATGCCAATTCCTCTCCCTTCTTTATTCTTTTTCCACAGTACTTTTGCTTGTGTAGACCTGTCCTTTGGTGCCTCCTTTATATTCTGATGTGCACTAGCGCCTCCACTCTTCAGCTGTTCCTGAGATGATGGGGTTTTTTTGTTTTTTGTTTTGTTTTGCTTTGCTTAGGAGTGATTGTTTGCTCTTCCTCTTACTTTCTAACAAGTACAGCCACAGCTTGTTCACTTTCACGTCACCTTTGCCATCAACTCTCCAAAGACCTGTACTATGTTACAATCAGAAGCCAGGTACGCTCACAACTCCTCCAGCCCACGCTTAGACCTGCACTGTCTCTCTTGTAACTCATTCTCTACCAGATCATAATTCCTTATACCCAACCTAAATTTCTCACACTGCAGTTTTCTCTTCTTTTTCTAACCTTAGTGGATGTGGAGTATAATAATTTTCCTCTGTATAATTAGGGGGAAAATAACTTCAAAGGATAACCAAGAAACTCTTTTGGTATTATTTTGCTTTTTCTTGTAGACCATATTGCCTTCTATATTACTTATCTGGTAGAAATACAGAGTACGTCAAATTTTGTCTCTGCCAATGACATCCTATTCTTTTTTACGCTGTCTGTGCAGTTATCTTGTTGGCTCCTGTTGTGAAAGTCTATGAAGGACTGAGACTCAGCTTTAAGCCTGGTGAACTGAGGTTGCTAATCCAACTTCCAAACACTATGGTAGGGTGGCCAACTCACTGTAAGATGTGTATGGTTTTAATGGAGAAATCCAAAAGAGCTTATTAACTTAGAGGATTTGCATATATTAGTAGCACACTTAAAGTGTCTGATTATTATTATGTTCTTACCAACCAAGCCCTAATAAAGAGTTCACTCACCTGAGTCGAGAGGTTCTGCTCCACACTACCCTGGACACTATACAGACCTCATGAAATGTACACATAAGATGGAGAGAAGGTTAGAGGATGCACTCGGAGAAGTTCCTGAAAAGCACTACGGAGGATCTATAACCATATCTAGAAACTCCCTTGCTTTATGTGCCTCTAACATGACATGGCTATGCAAGGATCCTTTTAGAACAGTGGACTATCCAGCTCTCTTCCTTCAATTGGAGGAACAAGAAAAAGCTACCTAGAACTGGAATCTTTCTCAGCAGATTATTTAGAATAGAGTGAAAAGAAACTTGGCTGAAGACACCCATAAATTTAAAAAGCAAACAATAATCATTCATGGGCAGTTGAAGATCTGCTTAGGGCTCCTGCAATCCATTAGAGTGGAGTACATGTCTTATTCACTTGCTAAGTCTGGATCACAGTGGTCCCTGAGATGAGCTCCTGTATTGTCTGTCCATCTTCTCAATAAAGAACAATGCCAGTCAAATAGACTCAAGCTCCTGAAAACTAACCTGATTTACCTTATGCAACTAAGCAAAAGAACACTCTCAACTTAATGTTGCTTTCATACCTCAGACTGCTCACTTACCCTGTTAGAAGCTTTGTGCAAGTTAGAATCCCTGATATTCTGACCCCCATGCTACATACTTCACCTGATTGGCACTTAAGTCTAAAGTACCAACTGAACACTTACTTAGAAGCCTAATTCCCCTTCATTTTTCAACCTGCTTGGACATGTAAAAAAATCTGTACATTTTTGTATTTTCATAGTTAACCCCAGACACACTACTTGTCCTTTTGTAAAAATATAGACATAAAAATAAAAGACTTTATGATTTCTCCAAAGTTAATAAAGCAAAGTTTATCTCAGCAAAGTAATTATTTTCTACTAGTAAGTAATAATTGCCACATAGCAATTTGTGAGATATATCTGTCTGGGGGAAAATGCACACACACACACAAACACACATACGCATGTGTACACACACACATTTATTTTTTCCATTTTAGGTACCGGTGCTATAGACGTTATGTTAAAAAAAAATCAACTTTTCAGAGCAATCTAATATATTGCTGGTGGTATTTTAGGTTGCTGTACTTTTAAAGAAGGACAATTCAGAAAGAGAGAATGAGAAAGAGAGGAGAGAGGAGCGCCTGGGTGGTTCAGTGGGTTAAAGCCTCTGCTTTCGGCTCAGGTCATGATCCCAGGGTCCTGGGATCGAGCCCCGCATTGCATCGGGCTCTCTGCTCAGCAGAGAGCCTGCTTTCCTTCCTCTCTCTCTGCCTGCCTCTCTGCCTACTTGTGATCTCTGTCTGTCAAATAAATTAAAAAAAAAAAAAGAAAGAGAGGAGAGAGAAAAAAAGGAAGGAAAGGAGGAGGGAGAAAGGAAGGAAGAAAGGGAGAGAGACAGAATGTAAGAGAGAAAGAAAGAACATTTTAATTACACACACACACACACACACACACACACACACATCCAGAGCCCCTAAAATGCGACTCAATAATTCTACTTCCATGCAATTTATTCTTAAGAAATTATGATTATTCCCAAAAAAAAGAGCGAGAAATTATGAGAATTCCACTTAAAAATTGAGGTACAAAGATGCTTATCATATTTTATAATGCTAAAAAAAATAAATAAGTGAAAATGCCAATGATAGGGAAACGTTAATAAATTATAGTACCACTACAAGATAAAATACTTTGCAACCCTAAAAGAGCATATTTTTAAATAATATTTCACATGGGGGAAATGTTTATGATTAAAGTTAAGTAAAAGCAACAGATAAAAAATGGTGGCTAAATAGGATCTTGATTTTTTTAAAAAAGAATGTAAGATTTATGTTCTTATTCACGAAGATTCTCTGTGCAAAGTCACCGACCCAAATATTAACAATGGTAATCTAGGTTTACAGGTGATTTATATTTTATTATTTATATTATTATATATTCCAACTGGTCACTAGTGAATGTGTTTTATGCCTTAATTTTAGTTAACAATGTTTCCATCTCCCTAGCCTTCCACACACAGGATTTCTGTATCTATTTTATACCCAGGGTTTGGGAGACTATATGTGAAGTTTGCCCAGGAGAGTCCCTTTCATTTTTGCTTGTTGCCCTGTCGTGAACCACTTCCATACTCCAAGGTGTCCTGGTTTATATAATAAACTAATGGCGGCCGTATCCTAACTGATTTGTAGGATTAGGTATATAAAAGTTAGAGGAGGGGTAAAACAGTCTCTAAAGTATGACAGTCTTCTATCTAAAGATGTGTTAAAGCTCTATTGTAAGAACAGAGGGGGGATTGAGAGAGAGGGCTCATCCCTACTTACCTATATTTTGCCATTTCAGAACAGATTAAAGATCACTTTTCATCCACCTTGAATTGTCTTGAATTCTAAGAACAGGAACCAAGTATGGCCTAAGATGCATGATATCAATATGGAGACCCATTACTGATCCTATTGCAAAACTTGCATTTTTAAAATATTGGAAGAAAGAGGGTTATCAAAGCAAAACAAATACAGCCCACCCCTAAACAATGCAGGTTTGAATTGAATTCTTTTCAATAAATACAGTATAGTACTATACACGTATTTTCTCTTCCTTATGATTTTAATACTTTCTTTTCTCTAGCTTAATTTATTCTAAGACTATAGTATATTACACATATGACTTACAAAATATGTGTCAATCAACTGTTTATGTATAGGCAAGGCTTCTAGTTAACAGCAGGCTATGAGTAGTGAGGTTTTCAGAAAATCAAAAAGTTATACATGGATTTTTGACTGTGGGTCGGAGCTGGAAGAGATGACCCTAACCCTTGCATTGTTCAAAGTCAACTGTAATCTCTGTAGGTGCATGGAGCAAGGCTGTGTTTTCGTATCCTAAGTTTGTAGTAAATAACTGGATGAATCGGATGCATTCTCCATTTCCATACAAATTTTAAAAATAATTACTTTCCTATATGCTAATATATGAATTTATTTTCATTTTCTTAGGATGGCCTAAACTTAGAATCCTAGGTTGGTCTAGGAATATATAATTTGTTCTGTTTTCTAGCCAAAGTCAAAAGTAATAGATTATGAATTAATATTAATTACTCTAAAATCAGTATCTTTGGAAATTTTTCTTTAAAAGACAATGGGAATTTATTTGCCCATTTCCACACCCCTTCCAGGTGATACACTGTGCAACTAATTCATTCAACGAGATTCTCAGAAAAAGCTCTTGTCAAAATAAATCAATCTATGAGTTTATTGTGGATGTTATATTACCATGATGAATAATTAGAACAAAATCATTATGACCGTGCAAAATGGTAGTACTTTTTCAAAATTTTAAGCAAAATAATTTGTTTTACTGCTTGTCACATAGTCCTTCACAGAGCCCCAATGTATAAAAATAAGTAAGGCTGAACTGCTTAATCTTACCCCTCAAGTCTTTCCCTTCTCTGCCCCTCCCCCACCCAAGTGCCTCAAGATACCTCTAATGAACTCAGCTTCACGACCCTTTTCTCATAGGAAGCTGACTTCACTAGCTTCCTAGCTGATTTCTAAAGCATACCGGTCCTGCTAAAAAAAATAAATAAATAAAATAAATTTAAAAAACTACCCAACTAAACATATTCCTACTTCTGCCCCTTTTTGAACTAGAACCTGCTATCCTGCTCCCCTAAAACTCTGTCTGAGAGAAGTGACCTTAAAGAATGTTGTTGAAGGATATAATAGTCAGTCTCTAAATTATACTTTGGATCAAGTCAGACCACATGAAGTTTACATTTACAGACCAAATTAGCTTAGCTTTTCATAACAGTGCCTTTGCTGAACTGACACTTAATAAATAACCTTTAGATTTTTTTTTATCTAAGATTGCTTTTAAAAAGAGCATTTGTTTCAAGAAATATTGTTGAGGAAATTGCCTATTAAATCAATGCTCATTATTTATGGTCTCATGTGATAAATCTCTTTTAAAAATCAGTACTAGGACTAGATTTCCTTTGTTATCTTGGCTGCCAAGAACCTCAGAGCTAAATCTAAAGTTCAATGACAACATGTATGTTAGACCTTGGATCTCATACTTGAGTTCTGTTGCACCACAGGACCAATTTCTACTTTTATATACATCTTATTTCTTTCATTATAGATATTCTAATTGTAAACTCCTTCAGATTCCTGATGGAATAATTAACTCTTCATGAGCCATTAACTAACACTGTAATTGTATTGGTAGGAATCTGTAATCCCAGCTAATAGTATTATAATCAAGTCGGTACTGTCCATTATGCTGACATTATCACTAGGTTTTGTTGGATGCCTTTTGAAAATATTATTTTTTTGGTCTGTCTTAGGAAATATCTCCAAGTTTTTAGAAAATTACCAAAAACAGTTTTATCATAACATATATACATTATATCAGTAATCTGGACTGTAATTAGTCTAGGATTGAAAACCTCATTGAGGTTTTCTTACTATTCCCTGATATCTTGAGATTTAATTCCTTCTCAACTATTGTTCTACCCATCTCAGTCTGAAGGTCATTTTCCTCTTTTAATAGTAAGTCTAATCTAGTAACAATCATTTAGTGTATACATCGGGCACTATCCTAAGTATCCTAGAGTATGTAAAGCCTCACTAAATTCTCATAACTAGTATCACCCATTCTTACAGATGAGAACACTACAGCCAAATGAAGTTAACTATCTTACTCAGGGTCACATGATAGTAAGTGGCAAAGCCACAATTTCACCCCAGGTGGTCTAACTTTAGGGTCCTGGCTCTTAACTACTTACTATTCAATATTGCTCCTTTGGAATAGTATATAAAATAAGAGGCTTGAATTCTGCTGCAAGAGATTAAGTAAAATAATAATAAGAAAGTTATAATAGCATGACTTATATTTTAGAAGAAGAATACCAGGTAAAGTTTTGAAAACAATTTTAATGGCTTCTGAAATACAGCAGCATTTCATTTTCTCGAGTTATTTAAGTGTGAGGTTGCCTGAAGATAAGAATAAGGAAGACATTGTCAAGGTTTCTTCCTGCTCAGTCACTCTAATTTTTACAATTTCGGGTGAAAAGAGTTTTATGCAAATCATGGGCAATTCCCAAACCGGTTTCTCCAAGTCTAGCCCTTTGTAATTGTTGAAAATCAGTAAGTATGGTTACTATAACAGATTAGAAAATATTATTATTATTCAGACACCATTTTATGCAAGGGCAAGGGTACCATTATAAGGCAATAAAATGGAGGAGGGACATTCTCAAGAGATAAAATTCTTTTGAACATATTTTCTGCAACCAGGGAAAATACACCAGCACCCAAAGGAATATGAGAAACTTTACACTACATTTAAGCACAAGCACATTTCCTACTTCTTAATTTAAAAAAGGAAAGGACAGCATTAAAATGCGCATACAAATAAACAGGCCATTTATTTACTTCTACTAATTAACATCTCTTGAGATCTCCAGGGTCTCTTAACATCTCTAGGGCCTCTCTCAAAGGATGTTCTCATGGCAGGAGAACCAGCGATTCAAAAACTTGCTGAGTCCGGAGGGAGAAATGTCAGAGAAGAAAAGACACCCTAAAAACAAACATGTTAATTAAAAACATGAGATAAACACCAGCATCTTCCACCTCTACCCACTACTCCTGGGAGGCCAGGGAAAATAGTCTTTCTGCTTTAAACTCTTAAAGGGCCAAATTAGTATGAATTCTCCAGAAACAGTTAACATTTGCTCCATACAGTCGTTACCCCCAAGAAACGCAACTCCTAAAATCAGAGCTAAAGAGCAGGAGTAGAAATTTCCAATTGCTCCAATTTAAAATACATGAGATACAATGAGTATCACCCCCAAAGAGGCTCTGAAGTTCCCTTGGATGTTTCCAGCACCCTCAACCGAAAAGAAATAAACTAAGACAGTTGGGATATCCAAGAGGGAATGTCAAAGTTGGAAGAAGACCAGTCAGGAGTAGGAGGAGACTGCGTGAAGCAGTGATTTGATTATGCACCAAAGAACAGTTGTATTTAGAATATGATTCTTGCTGATTGAAAACTGGAAGTGATGGGGTTTAGAACACATTACCCCCAAATATGGCACCTTGGCATTTGACTATTTTAAGCTGAAAGAGTTTGAGAAAACAGCAGAAGCAGGAAGGTCTTTCTGACTTATATCCCCTCCCTTCCCTTCTCCCCTGAAGCAGCTCTTAAGATCTTCATGTGGGAGACACCCTTCCTACATCCACAAAAAAGGAGCATCTTTATCTCCTAGATGCAGAGAACCAAGAAGAATCCATGTACATGGTCCTTATTAAGTTTCCCTCAATTTACTACATTTACCTCATACTCCTTGTTCTATCATATCTTTCTACAAATGTCTATTTTTTAACCAAAGCTAGCATAAAAACTCAGCTTTAACCATTTCCTGGGACTTCTCCTCCTTATGAAAGTGCCCATTACCACACAAAACTGATATTAAATAAATACATATGATTTCCTTCTGTTTATCTTTGTCAGTCTAATTTTCAGACCCAGCCAAGGACCCTAAGAGAGTCAAAGAAAACCTTTCCCTCTCCTACAAAAGTATGGGAAGGAGAAGAGAATAGGAAAGGAGGAGAAGGAAGGGGAAAAAATAATAAAGAACTATAGAGGCAAGATGACAGTGGAAAGAAAGTCAAAGCTGAACAAATTAACTCAAAGAAAACCATTTCTATGGTACCATTCTGGATTTTTCCTTAATCTTCCTTATAATACATATGCATAATTTAAATGTAAAAGCACTATTACAAGTTTAGCAAAATGTTAAAGGCATGGTTTTGGAGGCAAAAAAACCCTGCGACCAAGTCCACACTGTCCCTGAGCAGCCATGGGAACCGAACAAGTTACCTCACTGCACTGAACCTTGGTTTTCTCATCTGCAGCATGTTGTCAACAAAAGTTAGCAAATGATTACTATTTCTCCACAAATCTACTTTCAATGTATATTTACAAAATACAACAGTAAGTTATCTACAATTTTAACTGCATAGCATTATTTTTCACCTTGCATCGTATTGAAGCTGTTTCCACGTTGCCAAGGCTTCAGAAGCGTAACTTCCAACACCTGCAAAATTTCTGTCTCGTGGATGCATCACGTTCCTACACCGCTGTTTTCAGTTTCTCCTTTTTGTAACTAAGGCAGTTATGAGGATCATCATGCTGGTGGTGGTTCTTCATATTTTGAATGATTCCTTTACATGCAAAGAACCTCCCTACGGAGGAATGCTGACTCCACAAAGTGCCTGAACATTGCTCTTGTCTTTTAACAACCAGAAGTAAAAATCTAGTTCTGCCCTCACCGATCAAGAGTGTGTGGTTACTCCAGTGTTACTAATTACCATGATCTGTAACCAGTGTTTCAGGTTATGTCATTTTGTCATCTCTGCAGAGGCTCTTGTGCTCTTCAAAGATTATCTTGAGTGAATCCCAGATTCTAGATCAATAGTTAATTCATGAACCTTCCCAGCACTCTCACCCCTGCTTCCCAGATAAACACACTTGCACATACACAGTATGGATAGAGTTTCTCTAGAGAGCGATTTTCAGCCCCTATCTGCAATCACCAGGCTATTCAATCAATATGAAATGAAAAACTGCAGCCAGTGTATTCAGCCAAAATTCAACTAGGAGACGTTTGTCCATGGCAGTTTGTATATTATTTAATCGAGACCTTTATGACAACTTTTTCCATTGTGGTTTGTGATAAATGCAATCAATCAGCAAATATACACAGATCAATCATCTAACTACTTTGAATTGTCTGTAAACTTGGTTGAAGTGCAAAGAAAAATAAGAACTATAATCGATGTAATTGGTAATGCTGGAGGGAAGTCAGACTTGGATGTTTTAAGTATGCTGGTGTGAAACATGAATTCCAGTCTATTCTCTCCTGTCCCTGGAGGCCTGCTGTATTAACTTTAAGTCAAAAGTTTGCTTGATATTTTTTAAAGAAACTGTCATTTTCATATTAATATCTGCTACTTCATATTACTAATATTTATCTACAAAGATTACATCTATTTCCTGTCATCTATAAATCTCCTACTGATAGCTTCTGGGGCAAATAACATTAGGAGTGTATTACTCTGGATTTAACCGCAAACCTTTGAAAGGTCATGATATGCAAGACAGAACACATAAATAAATAAATAAATAAAACCTTTTCTAAATTCATAAGATAGTTGTGCCCATCTGGATTTTGCATGAGATCATATCTTCAAAAGCACTTCAAGTTACTCAGTGAGATAGAGAACTATAACACAATCTTACAGATGAAAGAATAAAATATAAAATGTGGTTTAACCTATTTCAGAATCTTATTAAATCACACACCTAAAGTATTTTGGAACAAGAAAAGATATGAAACAAACAATATACAACTATTTTTGCAGATGTGAATGGAGAACAAAAGTCAGAATCCTAGATATTCTTTTTTTTTTTTTCAAGATGTTATTTATTTGACAGAGAGAGAGAGAGAGCACAAAGGGAGAGTGAGAGGGAGAAGCAGACTCCCTGCTGAGCAGGGAGCATGCCGAGGGGCTCAATACTAGGACCCTGGGATCACAACCTGAGCCCAAGGCAGATGCCTACCCAACTCAGCCACCCAGGTGCCCTGAGTCCTACATATTCTTAATGACAAAGAGTCTGGTATTCTGGAAAGAACATGGTTGACTGAGAGATTTAACTGTATACTGTGATTAAGTTTACCATTATCCTAACCTCTCCCATAGATTCTTCATCTGTAAAATGGGATTATAACTCTCTACCTCACTGAGTTTTATGATAATTAACGTTTGTGAAAACCCTTGGTCGATTATAATCTATGGATTCTAATTGTGAATCATTTTTCTTTTTCTTTCCTTACATGTCATCAGCATTTTCATTTTAGAAATCAATTTTTTCCCTGTATCTTGTTGCTGTCCAGTTCTGCATGGATGTTTCACAAATATCACACAATTTTTCTTTGTCCCCAACTCCTGCAATGTTAGCTAGAGATTAAAAGAGACCAGTTTCATTCATGCAGAGAGTACTTTCTATAGATTTATAAGTTGCATTGTGGATTTTTTCCTAGGGATTTGTTTCCTCAAACATTTTCAGTTTTTCAGTGACACTCGGTACAGAAATATAATGAAGACAAAAACACTTTAAGGTGTTACCCCATCTGATAAAGGAGTATTTAAATAACATACACTTATCCAAACATCCCAATTTACATAGTCTCTTCCCTCTTAAAGGTTAAAGGCCTTTCAGCTTAAGTCTCCTAAAAATCACACATTGTCACCTGCCTCCAGGACCTCCAGGAAAGAAGAAAACAGACATTTGTACAGAGATCGACGCGCCTCTCCATAAAGAGGCAGATTGGCATCTATTATAGCTAGAGCTTTAGAGCCAGACAGAGCCAGTCTGAATATTCTAACCTTCATCTTATAGGATCTTGGGAAATTTGCTACCTCACTGAAACTGAGTTTCCTCATTAGAAAACCAAGAGAGAAATGGTGAGGGAAGAGCAAGGTGCCTGGCATATCATGGATTCTGGTTAAATATCTGTACCTTTCTGAGTGCTGTTAAGTGTGTAAACCTGGCGATTCACAGACCTGTACCCCTGGGGAAAAAAATATATGTTTATAAAAAATAAAATTAAAAAAAAAAAATATCTGTACCTTTCTCCCAAGGCCACCTGAGCTCACCTCCACTAAAGCACTTACCGCCTAGTTCTGTAATCACCTGACTCCTTCCTCCACTGCAAGCTCCCTGTGGACAGTGCCTGCTTCTTTTCTATCTTTGTATTCTAATGCCTGGTGTTAGGTGCCACTGTTTGTAGATTAATACATCATCAACACTTGTATAGGAATGGAATTGCTATTTCCAAAAGAAATAGATTCCATTGTGGAGGATATGCAAAGCAATATAGCAATATAATCCATGTTAATATGGCAACATGAAATTCATTTATTTATTCAACAATTTATTCAACAACAGTATTTATTAGCATATACTGCCTGCTATGTACTTTCCCAAATGCTGGGGATATAGCAGTAAACAAAATGGATAAAACATCCTACCCTAATCAAGCTTACATCCTAATGCAGGAAATGGACAATAAATACATGACATAAGAAAATATGTAATATATGAGATCACTGTTTTTTGCTTTGCTTTGTTTTTAAAGATTTTATTTATTTGACAGAGAGAACACAAGCAGTGGGGAGTGGGAGAGGGAGAAGCAGGCTCCCTGCTGAGCAGGGAGCCCAATGCAGGACTCAATCCCAGGATGCTGGGATCATGACCCGATCAGAAGGCAGATGCTTAACCAGATGAGCCACCCAGGAGCCCAGTATATGAGATCATTGTAAGTGCTATGGAAAACATGGAATAGGAAAGGAGAGAGGAAAGGTCAAGGTCTTGGAAAGCTTTATTGAGAAAATGACATTTGAGCAAAGACCTGATGAGGGAGGGAGCAGTGTATATGTCAAGGGGAAAAGCATTCCAGAGAGAAGGAAGAACAATTTCCAAAGCCCTGAGGCAGAATTCCTTGCAAGTGTACAGAAGAGTAGGGTGGACATGGAAGAGAGGAGTTCAGAGAAATCAGCTGTGGGGAGTAGGTGGGTGCTTGATCACATAAGGCCTGCTGGGCGACAGTGAAGACACGGGCTTTTACTCTCAGTGAAGTGGGAATCGAGGACAGGTTTTCAACAGAGAACTAGCATTATCCAACTTATACTTTAACAGATTCACTCCAGGGACAGGGTAGAGAAAAAGGCCAAGGATATAAATAGGGAGTCCAACTGGGGGGCTACATTAATAACCCAGCTAGGATATGATGATGGTTTGGGCCAGGGTAACCACAGTGAAGATGGCAAGCAGAAGACAAAGTCTAGAAACATTTTGAGGCAGAGCTCACAGGTTTGCATATAATGTGCAAACTATAGAGGAGTCTAAGATGATGCCTAAGCACTTTGAAAGACAGAGAATGAGTTGAATGAAAAGTACAAGGTCCTGAAATTAAAATGCAGATAGTAACTTCTGAGGAATGAAGAATGACTACTGGCTACTGGCGAGGACCTAAATGGGCAAAATACAGCAACTGCTTTGGAGAAATAACCTTTTGCACACAGCTTAAAAAAACAGAGTATGGTGTCCCCACCTTCCTAAGACTGGATGTAAGAAGATACTCATACTCAGATCAAGGGTGTTGGGAGGGACAATACAAGAAGTCAGGGTGTGAAGGGGACACCTGGAAGGAAAGATCCCAATCAGTCACAGAATGGAAACCCACAGTTCACTACAGTTGCTGGGCACAATGCTCTGTGGTAGTAAGGGCAGGAAGAAACACTAAGCAAAGGCAAAATGTCCTCATCCTTGGAAGGAAGACCAATGACAGCACTTTGGAAGCAAAAAGTCTTATATTGCTTTTAGGAGAATCTCAGGGAAGCTGGCATCCATACATACCTGCCTAGTCCCCTCCACCAACCCCACACCCCAGCATACAACATTCCAGAGTGAGGGATAGAAAGTAAAATTGTATGTAATCAAATCCTCAAAAGTCCCCATAAAATGATACATGCATATGTATAAACAATATATCTCTCCATTTATATATGGAGAAAAAGAGCAAAAGCAAAAGAGACAGAGAGAACCTACTTATCCCGTGACCATGGGAAAACAGTTAACTCCTCATTAAAAGAGGTAAAAAGGGAGACTTTGAAGAGCTATAACTACATCAAAGTAACCTCCCTCTTCCTCAGCATTTTAGTTGCTTTGTGTCTAGGGGAATGAGATAATGAAGACAGGCTATAAATATGAATGAATGAGTGAATGAAATGTTAACCAGACACTGCACAATTCAACTAACAAAGGTGTACATTTCACTTTATTTAATAACAGTACATGAAAAAGAATACATTCCTTCCTTTCTCAAATGGAAGAAACACACACACACACACACACACACACACACAGTGTTGTAGTCTCCAGGGCCTAAAATATACTAATTTTCAAAATTTGATAATCCAGTTCCCATAGCAACCATAAATCAGTCTTTTGAAGGGCACATAGGAAGGATATTCTGGCTGGAAACAACATTCTTTGACCACTGAGAAAAATGAAACCAAAGCCAAATTATAGTAACCCAAGATAGGATTGTTTTAAAGGTCCCAAGTTTCTTCTCTTCGACAGTATTAATGCTAAAGTAGACGCGACATCCGCATGCTAACGAAACCTTGAATTCCAAGGGGAGAGCGAACGCGCAGAGGCGCCGCCTGGCCGGCCGCCTGGGAGCCTCCCCGCGGCGCCGGTGATTGCCTATCGATCTGGGCTGCGCCCTGCCTCCTGCCCGCCCTCGTTAGGTCAGTAGAGAACTTGTACCAGGCTTTGGCTGTGCTCTTTTGGGCAACCCCATTTCCTAATATGCGCAGCGCGATGCATTTTCACTGTATCTCTCATCTCTTTCAGAATTCAAGCGTGTATCAACAGAGCTATATGTCCACACACTCCACTTGATCCATTGCCAGAAAGCCTTCCCTAAGTCTCCCCTGATTTCTTTGTGAACTACTCTACGAAGGAACGTGAATGTCTTTTACTATGTTACCTTAAGCAGAATATTAGAAACTTCAAGCGTCTGTTCGTATTCACAAATTGGTGATAAACTGAAATAGTCGAAATGAACTCTAAAATTGCTAAAAAAATAACATCTATGACTTGGCAGATATGCTTTCGCTAGCCACAAGCAACACTTCGGAGTTCTTTATTGTTTAAGCCTAAAATGTACCCAATTAATTGGATTAAAAAGAGCATTTATCCAGGGAAACTTAGACTTCAATGTACTTTTTTTTAAACCCTGCCTTCTAACATTCCTTAACACAAATTCAATTGAGCTCTTTTTGGTGCTGTGTACATTTTGTGTCTCTTCATTGACTTCCCAGCTCCCATCCTCTGAAATTTCTCTGGTTGATGGAGGGAAATGGGTGGGGGGTGAGCTAAGTGGGGGATGGACATTAAGGAGGGCACTTGTTATGATGAGCACTGGGTGTTACATGTTAAGTGGTGAATCACTAAATTCTACTCCTTGAACCAATATTAAACTATATGTTAACTAACTAGAATTGAAATAAAAATTTGGGAAAAAGAAAAAAGAAAAATGATCTAATGTAAATACAAAAATTTATGAATAAAATAGATTATAAATAAAAAAAAATTAAGTAAAGTTTCTCCCTTTGGGGGCACCTAGCTGGCTGGGTCAGTGGGGCATGCAACTCTTGATCTCGGGGTGGTGGTTTCCAGCCCCACATTGGGTAGGTACAGAGATGACTTAAAAAGGTAAGAATCTTTAAACAAATAAATATGTAAATAAAAATAAAATCTCTCCCTTTGTAAATTCAGTTTATTTTCACCATTTCATGGTGATCCTTCTCAAATGAGCACCCTTCCAGGAACTTTCAAGGAATTGTTCAGTCCATCATCTTTCTTTAACAAATGGGTTTCTTCTAGCCACTCATTTCTCCATTTCTGTTTCCAGGGCAGTGGTCTCATCAACAGGTAACTTCCCAAAGGACCACCCTGATTCTAGTTTCTCTCCTGCCCTCCCTGTGCTCTAATCCATCCTACCTATGGGCCTCAGACTTGTTTTCCTCACATCCCATTTTCATCTCCACTTCTGAGAACAGCAGTCTACAGAGGCATCCTCAATCCACTTCTGGCCTTAAAGAAGAGATCTAAAATCAGTCATTTTTGTCTACTATCACTTACCTATTTGGAGGGACACCACTGTCCATATTTCAACCTAATCAAACCTCTTTCAGATTCTGAAAAGCACCTGACTTCTAACTCCACAGCCTCCACACATGCTGTTTCCTCTACTTAAAATTCTCTTCTGCCCTGTGTCTGACACCTGGCTACTGCCAACCTATCCTCCACTTAGGTTTTACCATCACTTCCGCCAGGAAGATGCCCTGACCTCTCTGCACAGAGTTGTGGACCTCTACTCTCACTATGGAACTATGATTGCTTGTTTAATTGCTGATCTTCCTCTCTGTAATGCAAGGTCTTTTGGGCAGGCACATTTCCTCTCTTGACTCCATCGTAATTCCAGCCTATAGCATGTCATCTGGCACACAGTAGGTGCTCAAGGAATATTTTTGAATGAATGAAACAGATATGTTTTCTGTTATCTACCCCCATGTTCTTTCCAATGCACTGTTCTACTTTGAAAGAGAACAAATTCAAATATGAGGTGTTATCAGTGGTCACACAGGGAATAGCTTGGTCAGCATGACTGCAGAATAGTCAACTTGTAGGGTATTCCCTCACTCCAGAGGCCCCCTGACTGGTCTGACCTACTGAAGAAACTGAAATGACCTCATATACTTCAGGCCAATATCATCCCTTGCCTCTAAGCCAAGTGCCCTACCATCCCTAACCCAGACCAATACTCTCAGGAGAGTGTAATTAGAGAGTGTAAAGGGAGGAAGAGTCCCTCCCAAAAGCTTACTTCCTGTTGAGCCAAAATACAAGTCATGGCCATCTCCCTTCATACACAGCCTCAGACTATAGTTCCTTGAGAGTTCACTCAGCTCCTGGCTCAGTGCCAGACACAGAATACACTGAGGGAAATATGATAAATAAATGAGGGGCTCTTTTAACTCAATGCTTAGTTGTCTGCCCTGTGCTAGCTAGCTCTTCCCTCACTAATATAAAATGCTTCCGATTCACCCCTACTTTACAACAACCACAAACACTCATTCATCCCCACATCCCCTCCAACTACCATCCCTAACTCGGATTTCAATCAAGCTGTCAAAGTGTTTCCATCTGCTCACTCCACTCTCACCTGCTGGTCATCCCTCAGACCGCTGGATCAGGATCTGAGGCCCATCCCACCAATGTCACCAACAAACTTGTAGCAAAAAAAAACAAAGGACAGTTCCTTGCTCTTACTTGGTTTGTCTTTCCTATAACATTTAATACAACTCAGTTTCCTTCTGGCCCACTTTAATTCTTATGACTCCTCTCATAGATTTCTCCTCTACCCTTTTGACAACAACTATTCTGCATTCTTCACTGAAAAAAAAGGAGGGGGGCATGTTGGCCAAATTGCCTTTAATCATTATTATATTATATTAAAGCTAAATCCATTGAATTTTTACTATAAACCAGTCCTATTAAATATACCTTAATATTTTAACTCATTTTAGGGTTCACAACTAACCTATGACTCAATTATAATTTATCTCCATATTATGGGTGAGAAAACTGAGGGACAGAGAGAATAAGGAACTTGCCCAGTAACTAGTAGAACTAGGATTTGAACCTAGACCGCAGAGCCCACAACCTTAACTACTATTCTGTGCTCATCCTTTAAATGATAGTGGTCCTCAAGGAGCCCTCTGAATCCACAAATATTACCCGAGTGATCCTGCCCTTCCCTGATTTCATGCTTGTGTTCCCAGACAACACTAATGTGTTGTACTAGTCTATAGCTCAAGATCTCTCAGCTCAAGATCCACACATCCAACTGCCTGCTGAACACATCCAAACAAACTCATCATCTTTGACCTACCCTGTCAATGTGCTTGATTCAGAGCCTTTCTCATGTGTAGAAGATACCACAGTGCACACAGTCACCTAGCATGAAAATATTGATGTCATCCTTTGCCATCCACTGCCTTGCCCCCCACATACACCAATCAGCAAGTTCATCAGTTCAGTAACTTCCTGTCCAACACCTTAGTTCAGATGCTGATCATTCTTTAGCACAACTCACAGCCTCTTCACACAGCTGCCAGAATAATTTCTTAAAACCACAGCTGTTCTCCTATCTCCACTGATGATTGTCCAATGACTCCCAGTTCCCTCAGGATAAAATTCCAACTCCCCAGTACAGCACACAATGCCTCCCTACTAGGTCATGGCTACTTCTCAAACCTTGTTCCACCTTATGTCTTAAACTCTTGTCCCCACAATTGTATACATGTGGTCCCTCATCTTGAAACACCCCACTTCCCCTTGCCACTCACCTATCATCTTGCATTCACTTTCAGTCTGCTTCCCCACTCAAGTGACCAAGCCCAAAAGAGCCTTTCCTGCCCTATACCCCTCTAAGCTCCTTTCTCCCCTGTTGCCCACCATATTGAATTATAATTGTGTTCTTCTTTGTTTTCTTTTTTTTTTTTAAGATTTTACATATTTATTTGTCAGAGAGAGAGATCACAAGTAGGCAGAGAGGCAGAGAGGGGGTAAGCATGCTCCCTGCTGAGCAGAGAGCTCGATGCAGGTCTCAATCCCAGGACCCTGGGATCATGACCTGAGCTGAAGGCACAGGCTTTAACCCACTAAGCCACCCAGGTGCCCCTTCTTCTTTGTTTTCTTATGGGACTTCTCTGAGTACAAAGGGCACATCTTAAACCTCTTTGCATTAAATAAGCATCTAACACAGGACTCACATGAAGTACGTGCTCAATAAATCTTTGTCAGATGAAATAGCAAATGGAAACACAGCTTTGGGAATCTGGTTCTGCCCATCCTTCCGAATTATGTAGGCAGATGGATACAATGCTAACTGCACTTCAAGAAAAAGAAGCAGATGGTTTTAAATCACATCAGCTCCAGCCAGAGAATGTATACTCTTTTCCATTCAAAACATCCTTAAATTATCACTTTCATTATCGATTCCTTTTTCTTTATTAAAAAAGAAAAAGAAAGAAAGAAAAGAGAAGAAGAAGAAAGAAAAAGCGAGAAAGCAGGAAAGCAAGGAAGAAAAGATTACTTTAACATGTTTAATCTAAATACAGGAGGGTAATGATCGCTCTACAGGATGAAGATAATAAAGTACAGTACTTCTTCACTGATACAAGCATCATCAAGAAAGAAAGTGATTTGGGGTGCCTGGGTGGCAAAGTGGGTTAAAGCCTCTGCCTTCAGCTCAGGTCATGATCCCAGGGTCGTGGGATCGAGCCCCGCATGAGGCTCTCTGCTCAGCAGGGAGCCTGCTTCCCCCTCTCTCTGCCTGCCTCTCTGCCTACTTCTGATCTCTCTCTGTCAAATAAATAAATAAAATCTTAAAAAAAAAAAAAAGAAAAAGAAAGAAACTGATTCACGTAAAATAATTTTCTAGGTTAATATGTATTTTTCCTTAAAGCATCAAATAAGTGGGTGTTTTTAATCCTTTCTGGAAGTAAATCATTTTCAAACGTATCATAAACTTCTATACTTTTAGAAACAAAGACTGTTTTAAATACACTCATACCACAGTAAGTAAATATGATTTTTAAAAGTATGCATAGTCCCATTTTGTTAAAATAGAAACATACATATTTACATTTATACTTACATCTGTATTTATATTATTTAGATCTTCCAAAATGTTAACAGTGGATATCTCTGGTGTGAAATTATGACAGATTTTTATTTTGTTATTTTATCTTTATATTTGAATCTTTTCACAATAAATGCATAAATTATATAATAAAAATACAAATGTATAAAAAATTAGTACTATATTGAATTTAAGATTTTATTGACAAGATAAATCATCACAATCAAGTTCCATATTTACCCACTGGTACACTTCAAAGCTAATAAAGTTAAGAAATCCCTTAACACACCAATCCAAAATATAATGCTTTCAGAGTTCTTAGGACTATAGTCTAGATTTTCCAGCCCTTCTCATTTAGTCTACAGCTGAATTTCATTTTTGCTATCAATTCCTGCTTCTAGAAGCCCCCTCTTCCTCTTTTAAGGTATGTTATTTGTAAATTTGCTAAAGTCATTTGAAAAATAGAGTGATTCTTTCTTGAGACCTTGAAGTGTCAAATCTGCATTTTTTGAACATAGACTTGATGACATCTGTTCGCACATGCTATTTACTATAATAGTATGTTTAGGCTTTGGAATGTAGTTCAACTTCTAGCCTCACGGCAATTAGCTACATGACCCTGGACAAACTACTCAACTTTTCTGAGTCTCAGTTTTCTCCTCTGTAAATAGGGAGAACAATAACAACTGTAATATGCTTGTTATTAAGACTAAGTAAGACAGTGAGGTAAAGTGTTCCACAGAGAGTTGAAAACAATAGCTAGTACCCAATAAGTGTTAGGTATATTATTTACATTACTATTATTGTTCACGTCTCGGAGCTTAATTATTTTTCAAGTATATGAGCGTCCAGATAATTGAGTTCTAGGGAAGTGAAATATTTCTATATATAAACAATTGGTTAAAGAAATGAGTCACCCAAAAGCCAAATCAGGTTAATTTCATCCTTAGAAGTAGAAAAAAATATGTTAAAGCATTAGCAATTTACAGCATATCTAATGTCCACTAAATTAAACATAAGACTAACATTGAATCACTAACTATAGATCTGAAGAAGCCATGTTTATGGCAACTTGTTCTTCAATATGCTATGTCAGTTACTTTAGAGGCCACAAGATTCAAGCACATGTGATCAGACTAGCTCTTCCCCCCTCTCTGGGATGCTTCAAGAGCCTTTAAGCAGAAGAAATTGCCTTCATATATATATATATATATATTTTTTTTTTTTTCCCCACCATTGCTGGAATAGCATCCCAGATAGAGAGTACACAATGAGATACTTTTACTAAAATACAAATGAACCATAAAAGTTCTTATCAGAAATAAAATTTGGTGGTGATGGTGGCCCTAATAGTGATCTTACAGAGATGGTGTAAAGTGGCTCGGGTCAGAAAACTATTTCCAAAGCAATTTTTCAAGTATTTTTCTTTCTTTCTTTTTTTTTTTTAAGATAATGTATGTATTTATTTGACACAGAGATAGAGAGAGAGAGAGAGAGAGAGAGAGAGCGCGCGCGCGTGCACAAGCAGGGGGCGTGGCAAGCAGAGGGAGAGGGAAAAGAAGGCTTCCTGTCAAGCAGGGAGTCCAGGGCAGGGCTGGATTCCAGGCCCACCTGAGTTGAAGGCAGATGCTTAACTGACTGAATGACCCAGGCACCCCTTTCAAGTATTTTTCTAAGAAAAAAAAAAAAAAAGTAATAGATGTACATTATAGATAAGTTGGCAAAAACTGAGAACTGTAGATGAGAGAATAAAAATTATCTATAATTCACCACTGAGATAAACACTATTAAAACATTTTGATTGATGCATTTTCCTCTTTTTGTGCTTATTATCTTTATATTTATATATTTTTATATAAAATCATGCTGCTATAGGCATTTGTATCCTGCTTCTTTTTTGACTTATTATAATATAAGCATTTTATAGAGCATTAAAATTCTTTGTAAACATCGTTTTTAATAGCTGCATAAATGTTCCATTGTAAAGATATACCATAATTTACCCATTTTGAGGAAATATTTAGGCTGTTTCCTTTTTTTTTTTTCCTTTTTTTTTTCTTTTTTTTTTCTTTTTTTTTTTTTTTTGCTAACACAGAAATTTCAAAGATTATTTTCAAGAGAAAACAAGTTTTATTTCGTAGGCAAATGAAGTACACAATGAAACAGACAGTGATGATATGTTAGTGTAATAGATTCACTGGTAGCCTCAGGTTCAATCAGAATAGGCATTTATCTTTCCTTCAAGCAATAATTCATTTTAATTCAGACTTTCCATTCCTAGCTGCTTCTCACAAATATGTTTTCCATCTCACACAATTGCAAAGAATCAGCCATAAAGCTCACTTTTTGACAGGTGGCATTTAATTTGTCTGTAGGTCAAAAGCCCTACTATCTCTTGTTGCCACACTGAACAGAGGCAGAAAGCCTCACTTACAATCCTGCCCATGTTTAACTCTCCTCCTTTGTGAGAATATTTACCTCTTCTTCAAGCTCAATTCTTGGCTCGTCTGTCAGATGCAAAAGTGTCTTCCTTGGGCTTCTGGGGACTTTAGAATTAACTTTTCTTCCCAGGCCCATAGGTTCCCTTGAAGTGTCTGTCTCCATGGGGACCAGAAAGCTTTATCAAGGGACTCCACCCCACCTTAAAAAGATCCCTATTTCCTTCAGAATAAGCTCTTTCCTCCTATGCTAGAAAATCATGCCAGAAATATAAATGCCCCACCTCTGCCTCCAGATGAAGAGCTTAAACTTTGAGATAATTGAAGTAGTCACAGCAAGAAGCAAAGCCTTGGGGAGGCCATTAAAAATGCAACATGTGGTCATGCAGATTGCATGTACAAAAGAGAATATTATAAGCATATTTAATATGAAATGCAAGAACTACAGCAGAGTAAGTTAGGAATTTCAGTTGATTCTTCTTAGAAACTAATCGCTTACCACAGTCTAAACAGCTATAGATTGATCACAAATGCAATCTAAAAAAATATAACAGCTTGTTGGTGTCAAAATAGGGATTTCACAAAACAAAATAAAATTTATGAAAAAAATTAAATAGGAAAATTTGTGAATCAGAGGAGAGCAAAAGACTTTAAAGTCTACTTCTATTAACATTGAATCTGGTAGTAGAGGATCCAGCAGACTGATCCTAACCAGACCACCTTACCCTTCAAAAGACTAGCACACCCTCTGGAATTAAACATCATAAAAAGTAACCAGGAGAAAGACCAAAGAAGTTTTATCCTTCCTGCAGAGAGAATGGGATTGGAATGAATAAAAAAAATCTAGACTGTAGAAAATGGGTTTTTATTCCTTTATCACTATCCCTAAATAATGTTTTTTTCAACACTAGAGACATAATACAATTGCACAGTGTTTGGTGTTCAGATGAAATAATATAGAAAGCCCTTGCCATGTTGCCTGGCATGAAGTTCCTGTTCAATGGATGTCAACTGATTCTTTTCTTCTATAAAGAAGAAATGGGCTTAAGAGAATAACAGCAGAACTTGTTTTCATGCATTACCCTTAGCAGATCATCTAATCTCTATTTTCTGATTATGAGGATGGGAAGTTATACATATATTTATTGTACTTTTGACAAGGTGTGTCATAAAATGTTGGGATTTCAGATTTTAAAAAATCCACTTACGATACAGTTCTTTTGTTGTCATTTTTGGTGGGGGCAGGGAGGACACAAGAAGCTAAACCCTTCCTTGTTTTACACCAACCAACATCCTAATTTTTTTCCATTTTTTTTAACTTAAATTTAATTCATTAACATATAATGTATTATTGGTTTCTGAGGTAGAGGTCAGTGATTCATTAGTCTTATATAATACCTAGTGCTCATTATGTCATGTGCTTTCCTTAACATCTATCACCCAGTTATCCCATACACTCATACCCCCCCCCCCCCACCTCTAGCATCCTCAGTTTGTTTCCAATGATTAAGAGTCTCTGAGCCACCTGAGCAACTCAGTCAGTTGGGTGTCTGCCTTAGGTTCAGGTCATAATCCCAGAGTCCCGGGATCCAGCCCTGTGTTGGACTCCCTGCTCAGCTGGGAGTCTGCTTCTCCTTCTCATGTTTTCTCTCTCTCTCTCAAAGAAATAAAATCTTTAAAAATAAAAGAGTCTCTTATGGTTTGCCTCCCTCTCTGATTTCATCTTGTTTTATTTTTTCCTCTCTTCCCCATGATCCTGTTTTATTTCTTAAATTCCACCTGTAAGCAAGATTATGTGATAGTTGTCTTTCTCTGATTGACTTATTTCACTTAGCATAATACACTCTAGTTCCATCACATCATCGCAAATGGCAACATCCAGAATTTAACTGAACAAAAATAAGTGGGCACTTCTTTGCTTAAAAGGAAACTTCATTTTACTTAAAAAAAAAAAAAAAAAAAAGGCACCGAGTGGCTCAGTGGGTTAAAGCCTCTGCCTTCAGCTCAGGTCATGATCCCAGGGTCCTGGGATCGAGCCCCAAATGGGGCTCTCTGCTCGGCAGGGAGTCTGCTTCCCTCCCCCTGCTCTCTGCCTGGCTCTGCCTACTTGTGATATCTGTCTGTCAAATAAATAAATAAATCTTAAAAAAAAAAAATCCAGGGGCACCTGGGTGGCTCATCTGCCTTTGGCTCAGGTCATGATCCCAGCGTCCCCATTGGGCTCCCTGCACAGTGGGAAGTCTGCTTCTCCCCCTCCCACTCCCCCTGTTTGTGTTTCCTCTCTCAAAAATCTTTAAGAAAAATCCATAAAAATAAGCAAACTTTTAGAAGTTTAAATAACCCTTTGAAATTCAATATGTTCTCCAAATATATTTACAAATACAGTTTTGAGGTATATGAATGTTTAGGGCCCAAACTGTTTTAGAGTTCAGAATTTTTCATATTTTAGAAAGGCAATATAATGCATTTATGCCCAGAACTGTCTCAAGAGTCACATCCTAATCAAATACATTAATATTTCTTCAGGGAAACTTAAGGATTTTCATATTCAATAAAATAAAGTCCATAATTAGACTCATGTCTGCTCAGTGAAGGTTATGCCACCAAATTAATCTGTGACAAATAACAGCAACCAAAAAGTACCTGCCACTGTTTAGAGATTTTTTAATTTCAGACTATGAATAAGAGATTATGAAACTATTTTTGATATGACCATATGCTATCAGGTAAACCCATCTACTGTGTAAATTTAAGAAGGAAAAATAAGAAATAAAAATGACAGCTTTATGGTGATATCATCTAGACAAAACACTGCCTCAAATAGAAAGTACTTTAATGAAAATTACAAAACAAAAAAGACTTGGTGAAACCAAAGTATGTACCCCTTAAAATAAAAGGGTTTCAAAAGCCTCTAGTAAGATTTGGCCTGTAAAAGCACTATCTTGGCATTAGATACCTTAAAATCTATTCTGATCATTATTTCCTACCACTAACCAAAATTCATCTATGAATCTAAAGTCACTTTTTTTTTAAGGCAAAAGAGTACTTGGAAATTGAACATGCAGTGTGGGCAAAGCCCAACAGGGCACTTCCAGGAATTGACAACCACACAAACATGGTTCACCTCACTCTTCAGGTTTATAAATGTACAGAAATCACATGGTAAAAAGAATAAGTGAACACATACTCCCAGCTATTACCATTTCTGTATAACCTACATCCTATCATCACTGCCAAATCTCAGGCTTAAAATAGATCCTTACCACCCCAAATACCAAGTTATAGTAACATGATCTTGAGTATTCCTGGTTTGGGGGTTTGTTTTGTTTTGTTTTAATAAAAATTTTATTTATTTGTCAGAGAGAGAGGGAACAGCAGGCAGAGGGAGAGGCAGGCTCTCTGCTGAGCAAGTAGCTGATGTGGGACTTTATCCCAGGACCCTGGGATCATGACCTAAGCAAAAGGCAGATGCTTAACCCACTGAGCCACCCAGGCATCCCAAGTATTCCTGGCTTTTAATGATAGCATAAGGTTTTGGGGTCATTTTGATGTTAGTTTTTACCTTTTTCCACCTCAAGTTGTCCCATAAAAAAACAAGTATTTTCGTTCTATCAGCAAATGAGAGGGCTTCATTATTATCAACCGGAAATGTTTGTTAGGAAAAGGATCCTTTAACTGTATCTTTTCAGGGAGGGCTTAACACAAACTAGCGTCAAACAGAAAACTGTCATCTTGGGAGAAAGTTCCCTACGTTTAAGTGTTAACTGTTAAATAATTGTATATAAAAAATCACATCAGGAACATAGTTTAAGGCTGGTGGATCCTTGAAGCATATATATATTCTGAAGTATATACCAAAGTTTTAACAAATGAGAAACTAGAGATCAGAGAGATTACACCCAATTAATTTGTAGCACAGTCAGAACAAGAACTCCCAATAGTTACAAATAATTTTAAGTTTGGATATATTTTTTATATATCCAAGGGTCAGGGGTACAATATAAGTGGCAAAGAAATATGGGTTGAAAGTAAGTTATCAATGACTAGTTTTATTTCAACAATTATTGGCTTCATACTCTGACCTCAATGAGAGTAAAATCTAGCTGTAGAATTAACAGTCAACTAAATAAATGTTGGCAGAAATGTTCAACAGGACCTTGGAGACCCTAGGATTCAGATGAAGGAAAAGAGGGGAAGAGTTTTCTGGAGCGATTGAAATGAGGCAATGCAACAATGTACCTGGGAACACACTTAGCTGCTACAAAGAATCTCTCAATTGTTCATTGAGCCAAAAATATATTTAGAGCCTTTACAACCATCACTAGGTCATTAGTGTAGACTATGGACTCCCTGGTCCCTTAAATTTTAATGAACCTGAGCCTTTTAAAGGTGGCTCGGAGATCAACTTTAGCTGTGAAACAATTAAAATGTTAATGGAGTTTCAACTGTAAATAGATTTATGAAAGGAGAATGCTGACTGAGTTGTTTCCTGGCCCCAACTTAGTTACTGTCAATTGAATTCAAGCAAGATGTGCTTTACAAGAGATGTAAGACAAACCTTTGAATGGCTGCTGCCTACTGTGTTTCCTATTTCAAAATTCATTTCAGTATTGCATATAACATGCCTAAACCCCAACACAAATACTATTCTGTTATCATATAATTGGCCAGTGTGTATTGTTGTGTCTTGAGTTTCTACTTGTTTTATTTTACATGTGGTATACCAGTACATTGAAAGGAAACTCATGTTCATTTTTGCTCATCCTGATTCACGTAAGAGTTCAAAAATTCAAAAGACAAGAAGTAGTTCTCAGCATGAGTAAACTGCAAAATGCATTGGAAAATAAATTTTTGATGTCAAGATACATTCCCAGTTTATTCATGCTGAGAATAGTTGTGGGTTTTTTGTTTTTGGTTTTTGGGTTGTTTTGTTTTGTTTTGTTTTGTTTTTATCTCTTGGAGTTTAGAAGCTGGGATAGCCAAAATTTAAATTCCAGAATAAATAAAGAAGCAGTATAATTTACTATTATTTTATGGTCACATACTTTTGACTATAAACAAAATTCTTCCCAGTGTAACAAAAATCTGGAAGTACTGCAAATGAATATTAGTACTTTGAGCTCCAAAAAAGGAAAACCATTCAAAATTAAATCGCTTTTCTCCTGGTCAGGATCTACTACACTAAACCATGAAAATAGTTTTCTTAATAATTCAGAGAAACAAAATTCAAATCTCCTAGAATTGCATTTTCCCTCAAGAGCAAAATCCACTAATGTTCAGAGTCACTGTCAATTCTTAATTAACCATATCAGTGAGAAGGAACATTAAACACCACTGAAAACTGTCCACTGAAGAATGACAAAAAACACTTCCCACATCACAAGCTGACAAGCCACATAATTTATACACAAGGGGCTGATTTACAACGAGCTGATTGGAAATGCCTTTACTAATAATTCTGAACATGTTCCCATCATTATCATATGGTTATCAAATAGATTTCTTAAAAGAAACTAGAGATCTTCAGATACCTAATAAAATAAAGACGTCAGTTAAGATTGCTGAGACTGACAAACAAGCAATTAATCCTATCTGAAGGATCTAGAATTAATTATGAAATAGATGACTTTTGTGCTGGATCTTAAAGATTATCTGGAAGAAAGAGAGGAGGCAGGAAGTTCACTGAGAACAAACGTCACATGGCATTGTCACATGGCAGGAATGTGTGGAGTGCATCTGGGGACTCTGGGATGTCCTGGTAAAGGTAGAGCTGCAAGTACACAGAGGCAAGGATGGCAATACCAGTTAACAGTAGTGTAAACCATCTCCAGAAAGTACTGTCCCCCTCCCCAACAGCACCCAAGGTCTTCTCTGCACTCTTCCAGTAAGAAATGTTCTTCTGCTTACAATCCTAACTCACTTCAAATGCCACCATGTTCATGAAGCTTTTCATAATTCCCTCTCATGAATTTGGTTTTTACTTTTTATTACAGTATTACCTTGGTCTAAGTACTTAACTATTCACAACAAATAAGAAGGTACTTGATTATAAGCTCCTTAGGTGTGGAAGCTTTATTTCACCTATCTTTACAATCCCTACAGAAAATGCCTTGATGATTGTGAGTTGATCATAAATTGTGCCTCATTTGTAATTAATTATGCTAGGGTAATGTAGCAGGAAGTTCTTTCTCCTGTCATTTCTGGCTATAGGAATAATGAGGCTGAGAATGATGGCAGATACATACTAAATGTTAAGTCATGCAAGAATACAGACTGCCAACATATGTAGCCACTCTGTAGAAATTTCCTCTTCTTTTCACCATGACCAAGAGTGATAGCTGCTACAGTTAACTTCTCAACTAGAACAAGGTTCTTTCATCAGGTCAATGTAGATAACTCTAAGCCAATTTTTTTTTTCCATAGTAACATTTTCAATGTCCCAAGTTCTTGTTTAATTCAACATTCCTGAGGCTTTCCATAGCATTTACCACTCCCTCTCTCTTCTTCTCAGGCAGTTTCTATTTTTTTTTTTTCCAAAGATTTTATTTATTTATTTGACACAGAGAGAGATCACAAGTAGGCAGAGAAGCAGGCAGAGAGAGAGGAAGAAACAGGCTCCCTGCTGAGCAGAGAGCCCAATGAGGGGCTCGATCCCAAGACCCTGAGACCATGACCTGAGTTGAAGGCAGAGGCTTAGCCCCCTGAGCCACCCAGGCATACCAGGCAGTTTCTTAATCTCTTCCTAGGGTCCTTCTTTATCTACTCCTCTCTCATTAAAACTCATTAAAATTTGCCAGGTTTCCTTCTTCAATAACATTTTCTCCTCATTTTTATATGTGCTTGTGTTTCATTACTTTAACATTCAGGAATAGCTCTAGCCCAGACCACTGTCCTAGCCTCAGACACTTATTTGGAGCTCTTCCAGAACATCTCCATCTGAGATAAACAAACACATAGTACTTATCCACTTCTCCTGTAAAATTCCTCCTTTTCCTGTGTTTCTGATTTTCTCCATTATCCAAAGTCCACCCTCCAGTTTTGCTATTAATCTTTCAAATCTGTTCCATCTGGGGCGCCTGGGTGGCTCAGTGAGTTAAAGCTTCTGCCTTCGGCTCAGGTCATGATCCCAGGGTCCTAGGATCAAGACCCACATCGGGCTCTCTGCTTGGCGGGGAGCCTGCTTCATCCTCTCTCTTCGCCTGACTCTCTGCCTACTTGTGATCTCTATCAAATAAATAAATACAATCTTTAAAAAAAAAAAAATCTGTTTCATCTTTTCATCACCACCACTATTTCCTTTGTTCATTAGACTCATACTACTTCTCCCTCTAAAGTGTCCTCTAAAGGACACTTTAATCAGGCTTCCTGCCTCACTCCTTCCCTCATCAGCCCATTCCTCATTCAAAAAAACAAATATGATTAGGTTACTCCCCTGCTTTCAGTCAGTCACTTCCTGGCTCCTTGCTGCTCCCCACAAAGTCCAAAATTCTCATCTTGATATGAAGGACCCTTCCTGAGCTATCCCCTCTCAGCTGCTCTAACTTCACCTTCTACTGCAACCTTTCTCACATTCTTTCCTCCAGACATATCATTAAGGAAATGGCTTATGGTTTTCCTAAGAGAGATTGTGCCTCCCTTTGGTACACGCTCTTCTCATCAACTGGAACTCACCACCACCATCACCACCTTCACCAACCATCTAACCTCTACTCAAAGAATCTGCTTAAGAAAATTAAACTCTTGGGTGCCTGAGTGGCTCAGTGGGTTGGGCCTCTGCCTTTGGCTCCGGTCATGGTCTCGGGGTCCTGGGGTCGAGCCCCACTTCGGGCTCTCTGCTCGGTAGGGAGCCTGCTTCCCCCCTCTCTCTGCCTGCCTCTCTCCCTACTTGTGATCTCTGTCTGTCAAAAAAATAAATAAAATCTTAAAAAAAAAAAAAGAAAAGAAAATTAAACTCTTGAAAACCTACACTGAGGCTTTAGATTTTTTCTTTCCTCCAGCTAAGTTACCTCTTCTACCTCTGCCAAATTGTTTTTTTTGGTAGGTTCTTATCTGTCCACTGGTCTCTCTATGAGGTGCTCCAAGACAGAGGATCACCCTATCTTCTCTGTATCCCCAAAGCCTAGCAAAGTAGTTGAGACTGAATAAGTGTTTGTTGAATGGAAGTAACAAGAAAAGAAATCAGCTATGTATTAAACAACTGGGTTAGTGATTTGATTTCAGCTTCAGTAGAAAAAAGACACATACTTGAGATTTAAACATAACCCTTGGATCAGCTCACTAAATGAATGTATTCATCTAGTTCCAGAGTCTTCCTACCTATGGAAAAAGAACAGGAAAATCAAGCGCTGGATTCAACAAATGGAAAAAGAACAGGAAAATCAAGCGCTGGATTCAACAAAAGAGAACAAAACTAGATTTGAGCCTTAGCAAAGCCCATACAGCTAAAACTGGGAAGGAAAGTGTTAGGAGTATTGGGACACCATTCTTCAAGGTCTCTTGCATTCTACATATCTTGTGAAGCTTAGATGTCTTTTGTTCTGGAAAGATGTTTGTATAGCAAACAGCCTTGGAAGATTTAGAGAGCATCTCCTGCCAAGGCTGAGAGAAGAGCTGTTTAATGGGCAGGATAATAAAGATGATGTCTCCCTCTAAGGGCAAAAATTGGCCAAGTTTGCTAACAGTCGTCTTATAAGATGAGAGATTTTTTTAAGGCCTAGGTTCTGCAGCTGTGACATAAATTCCACTGTGTGCACAGTATGCACTGAGGTCATTCTTCATTGCCCCTATGGAATTTGGGAGAGGGGGAAGTAGACGCAAGGGAAACCAATTCAGACATAAAGCTTATGCTACCTGTTATGGCATGACTATTAAAGTCCTTTGTCTTTGATCCAGGGGTCTCATATCTTCCTTCAGAACTATGAACTGTGGCAGAGTACCTTGTCACTTTGTAAGTAGAGTAAAATCTTAAACACTTTATAGTTCTTGACAAGGAGAAGGGAGCTAAAGGCAAATAATTAAAAAGTGCTCAATAAATGTTTCTAAAATTGAAAATGCCAGAAAGATACGATCTTGAACACAATGTAGTGGTTAAGAGCATAGATTCTAGGGGCCTCTGGGTGGCTCAGTTGGTTAAACAGCTGGCTTTGGCTCAGGTCATGATCCCAGGGTCCTGGGATTGAGCCCCGCATCAGGCTCCCTGCTCAGTGGAAAGCCTGCTTTCTCTCTTTCCCTCTGTCTTCTGCTCTGCCTACTTGAGCCCCCTCTCTCTCTGTGTCAAATAAATAAATAAAATCTTTTTAAAAAGGAAAAAAAGAGCATAGATTCTAGAGTCAAACAAACAGCTCAGGTTCATATCCTAACTTTATAATTACTAAATACATAAACTCCCCTGAGCATCACACTCTTGTATGCAAAGAAAACCTTAACTTCCCTTGGATCTCAATTTCCTTTTCAAGAAATATGGTTACTAATATTATCCTGTTGTGAGGATTAAATGAGTTAAAATATGTAAAGTACTTAAATTGCTCCTGGCATATAATAAGTGCTATTTAATAATAATATTCCGATGCTTGAACTTTATTTCATGGATAATCAAAATTTTAAGAAAGGAAATGATGTAAGTTAGTAGGTTTTTGCTTGGGAAAGCAACTTTGAAGAAAATTACATCATATATATAATAAAAATAAAGAGAAGCAATAGAATATGAAAGAGAAGACCAACCAGAGACCACTGTAATAGTCTAGGAGTAAAAATAGTATAGGTGGGCTTAAGTGTCAACAACGGGAAAGAGAACTAATTCAAGAAATATTTCATTGCTTGTGTTTATAGTATTTGTCAATTGATGGGAATATAAATATTAACTTACAGTTATCTAGTCTACATATACAAAGGCCTTTTCACAATCATCTCACCAAAAGCTCATCATATAAGTACAAAGTAAAGTGGGAGAAAGGTGACAGATAAAAGATTTCAAATATGAAGGAAGGGAAAGAAGAGCAAAATATCCAAGAAGGAGTAAATGTAGAGGGAAAAAAATGAAGACTACAGATGACTTATGGACATTTTGTGTCTCAGGCCAATGGAGATGATAAATCTATAGTTGAAAATGTGAGACTGTGACTCCAAAGACATTGGGGCTACATGTACGGATATCAGTCTCATCAAAATAGAGGAGCTGATAGAAGCCAGTTGGAAGAAAGAAAATAAAGCAGGTAAAGTGTAAAAAATGGGGAGAGGAATAAAGATAAAAGATGGGAGAGTACAGAGGCCAGTAGAGAACAACAGATGATACCAAGTGTACAAATGAAAAAGCAGAAGCAGGGAAGTAGAGAAGTAGGAAATAAGAATAGCCAGTAATATCATATGCTACAGAAAATTGAAAGTAGAGTGAGTGTTGAAAAGAAGGCAGTTTCTGAGAAGAAATTTTGGCAGAGGAAGCCAGACTGCAATGAGCTAAATGATCATTAATAAGAAGGAAGCAGCATCAACAGCTGCTTCAAGAGACACTGAAGATGAAGGAGAGAAGCATGATCAAGATAGATCTGTGTATAGATACAGTCATAAGATAAACATGAAATAGAGATGTAGAAATGGAGACTTAGTTACATTGGGGAGAAAAGGGAAAAAGAAACAATGGAAAGGAAAGAGTTGGCAATAGAAGAAACTAAAGAGATGACTGACAGAAACATTTTTAAGGATGGTATCTAGAACATACAGGGAAGGAATTGCCTTGAAAAAAAGAGTGGGAAACTTAATCCCATGAGACACAGTAGAAAGAAGTAAAAATATAGGAAAACTATATATTGAGGCCAACAACAGGGAGCCTGAAAAATTCATATAACATAATGTCAATCTCCTCAATTAAAGTCTAGAACGAAGTTGACTGCTAAAACTCCAAGGCAAAGTTGAGGCTTCAGTCTCGTTGGAGTAATAAGAGAAAGACTTAGCTACTGTTGAATGTGAGTAAACAAATTCAGACTCAAATAGGAAGACCAAGGAGGCTGGTAAATTGAGAGCCAAGGAAGGAGAGGTCAAGGGATGAGGGACCACCACAGAGAACAGTGATTAGGAACAGAGCTTGGAGTTAGACAGAATGGATCCAAAGCCCATCCCACCACTTCTCAGTTATGAAACTTCAGGCAAGTTACTTAACCTTTTTCTACTTCAATGTCCTCAACTGAAAATTGGAGGAGATGAAAGTATTATCTACCTCATATAACTGTTGTTAGGATTCAAGATACTAATAAATACAAAATGCTGAAAATAATGCCTTGCCCAGAGTGAGTACACACAGCCTTCTCTGTATACTTCATGCTCATTTGGTGTGGTTGATCTCATAAGAAGGGAAAATATTTTTGAACTGATTTACGGTAATGAATAAATGATGGACCACAGGTCATGCTTAAATTATTTGTAAATTTAAAAAGTGGACTGTTAATAGACCCAAACAACTCTAATTAGTTCAATTTCAGGTTTCATCATGAGAAAAAAAAAAAAAAAAAAAACAAAGCAAATTCCAATACGCTGTGTGGTGCAAGAGAAAACTTTGTCAATTCCCCTTCATGGTTTTGGATTATTATAGCTTCTTGCCTTTGTCTACTTCTAAATTTATTGATTCCTCAACAGTCTAAATCTCTCCACTCTGACTACAGGTTTCTGTAGCAGGTACAGAAGCCTGAGGGAAATACAGTTCTCCTTAAGGGGTTTGGGGATGGGAGGAGGATGGATAAACAGTATTATAGAAGGCATATTTTGGGTTTGTGTATCAAACTGCCTACAGTTTAGAAGACTGCTGACTCACACAATCCCACCTTTTTAAAATTTCCCCAAAGTGACATAGGAATCCAAGTATCTCAAGTTCCAGGAGCGTAAGGTACTAGATCTGCCTTTATGCACTTCTGCTTGCCTGAAACCTACAATACTTCCATGTTTACTACTTTTAATCATGTAATATACAATAATTATGCAAGTGTTTACAAGAAAGCATTACAAAGGAGAAGTTTTAATAGAGTGTGTTACCGCCAGTCATTTCCCTTTGATGTCTCAAAGATCGGGAGTAGAGTTTATTTCCTTCTACTTAATCCTTTAGAAAACATTTGCAGAGTACCATTAACATAAGTAAACTCTTCAATATCCCTTTATCAAAATGCCATCACCGGACAACTCTCCAATTCATAATGCACTTGCCAAGGATAGCTTTCCCCATTCCACAATTCCCACTTTAAGCCCAGCCCATCATTTAATACTTAAACACCTTACAGCCATGAGAGAGCAGAATTTCTTATGAAAGGTCTCAGTATCTTCTTTGTGAGGAATTATCTTATCCATTTCTAGACAGCTAGCACCCCAGTTCCTCCCCATACCCAGTGTCAAATCCCAATGGAACCCTGTAGCTTTTACAACAATCAAAAAGCTCCACTTTTGGGGGGGGCTTTAAGGTTTTTCAATACTCATGATCCTCATTCCCACCAAAAACCTCTGTCAGTGATGAAAAAGAATTTCATAAAATCAGACACTGGTCCTGGGTGTTCTGAAATGGAGCATATTTGCTACGAACTCCAACACTGGAATTCAAACTCCCTTGATACAAATCTTGTGAATTCTTGGAGTGTGAACTTAACCTGACTGTGTCTCTTCATCATAAAATGAAGGCAACAATAGTGCCTACCTTGTAGGACTATTTCCAGAATAAAGAGTAATAATGCATATTTCACTTTATATGCATATTTCACATATTTCACAGTATCTAGAAATATGTTTGGCATTTAAGTAAAAATTCAAACAGATTAATTATTACCTGTGATTTCCAGTCTCCTTACATAGTAGGTACTTTGGTACTCTCTGTGCAATACTGATTTTAAGAATCTGCCTAACTTATCAAGGTTCCCTACATATGATAATACATGGTCAATAAAAAGATCAAATATCATTAGAGTTGGGGTATCCACTTGTCATACATCTTTTGCTTCATTAATAAAGTTTCCTTTGGAAATGAGCTTACCTGTGGGGGGACATGTCATAAATACAATGCTTTAAGTTTAGGCTGGCCATTATTTAGCTGCACAATCATTTCCTTTTTTCAGTTGTCATCCCAGCTCCAAAATCTGCTCAAGTACAAGATCAGCTATATAAAAGTTTTATTTGTGTTAATGACCTATAAGTGCCAGTCAGTAAGATGGTGCATTCTCATTAGTGGTCCTCACATCATTAGAAGCCCGCTCTCACTGATAGTGGACCTCAGAGGTCAATAAAAATCTCAGGAAGAATTCTCCTTAATTTAATAGATGGACAGGTATATGGAAGCCATGTGCTATACATGATTGCATTCCACATACCCACAACAATTGTGAAGGTATCTACAGAAACCTACCTCCAAATCACAACATGGTTCCTGCTGGGGGTGGGGGGGGGGGGGAACTAACTCTAATACCAGGGAAGATTAAATACAAATTTAATTGGATTTCTTCCCATCTAGATTTCAGAAAATACTAAGTCATCGGAGTAATCTCAAAAATCCACAGAAAGAGCATCTCTATTAAACACCCAAGAATTTATATTGGTTTTAATATCCGATATCAGCTCACCTGATAAATAAATGAGCTGCAATAGCAGTGTCCTTTAAAAAAAAAAAATGCAATGTCATCCTTCCAGCCTTTTCCAAAAAAGTGTCAATATTGAAACATAAGGTAAAACAGTTAAGCAATGTAAAAAGTGATAGGGTATTTCTACTATTTTTCAGTGCCCCCCAAAGCGATTATTCAGTCTCATGTTGTGTGGATGACTCTGTGGTACCTAATGAGCTAACCTGGAATCCACTTTAATAATGGCATTTGTAAAGGTAAAAGCATGACTATCAGGCAAGCTTGTTAAATAAAAAAGCAGTTTCTAAGATATGAAGGCTTATGCACTCACAAGATATCCAAAGAAAGATGTGCTTCCTGAGATAAACTGGAGAGGCAAAGTCTAAATAAACCTTCTCTGCAAAATAAACAAGGTACATTTTATCAATGCAGGACAAATCACCTACCCAGGAACTCCTTGCATTTTTGCCAAATACGTATTTACAAACTATGTAGAAAACAAGTTGTTCTGCAATGCTACCAACACCCTGACCGTGTCTCAAGATTTATAGTTAGTGACATTTGCAATAACCAGGTAACAAATTTAATCTCAAGTGAGAAGGAAGAAATATGGAAATGCAAAGTGAACCCCAAAATTGAATTTTTTTTCCTACAAGAAAAAGTAAAGCCCCAGAAAGGTATAGATGGCTTTATGTACTTATCTAAATCATTTTTCTATTATAAAATATTCACATTTCAGAAAATCACAGATGAAGCAAAGAAGTAGTGAAGCAGCAAAGATGTTAAAATGTTCAAAATACTCTGGTGTCTATTCACAACAGCTCGAGAGCAGAAAGGAAAAGCAGAATTAGATCTGGCTTCTCTTTCTCTTTCAAGTGGTTGGATAATGATCTTTCTGATGCTACAGAATTCAATGAAAACTTCTCCAGCCAGTCAAAACGATCAGGCAATTTGTAAAGACTGCGACTTCTCCTGAGCTTCTCGCTACGCATGACACAGTGTCCAAGACCAAGAATTAATATCTCCTGGCCTTTCCTCACTTCTAATCTGGAAATAAAACCACGCCCCATGCTCAGACCGTGCTTTTCAGTCATCTTCCTACTCTCCAGCTCTAAGGAGGCTAGCTTCTAAGTCACCACGCATTCAGTCCTTAACATAGTCATCTCCCCAGCTCCTCAGTTGGGCAGATGAGCCGGGGTTCGCTTTTCATCAAACCTGTGGAATAATCCACTCCTTCCGACTCAGAGATACTTTCAAAAAATTAAAAAAAAAAAATGTACGCGAACTCGTTGGTCTCTAGAAAGAACATGTCAAGAAACTAGCTGCTCGTCTTGATTCCATTCAAACCCTTTCAGAAAGTGGAACTTGACATTAGCCAATTACCCGTATAAATTAACTGAAACACACACGCACACACCCAAAGCTGGAGGGCGGGGGGAAGGAGCTGAAGAGTATCAGGTGGAAAGCACGCGCGGCCCCGGATCCCGGCTTCTGCCCGGGGGCTGGCGCTCCCAGAGGACGCGCTGGGTGGGGACAGCGTTCCCGCCGCGCTCCGCCTGGGACGTCCGGCAGAACGCTCTCTGCGCCTGCCAGCCGTTCCTGCCCTCCCTCCGTCCCTTCCCTGAGGGAACGCGCTGCGGACGCAGGGTCCGCTGCGGGTCCGAGTGGGGCTGAGGCGCACGGGCACCCGCTCTCCCTACGCGTCCCGGAGCGCGCGGGCGTCACTTACATGCCCGGCCGGAGCTGGAGGGCGCTGCCTGGCGGCCAGCCGGCGGCCACCCAGGCGCGAAAGCACCAGAGCCACGGTCTCCAGGTCACCTCAGCGGGGCGGAGCGGCTCCAGCAGCCGCCGGGGCTATGCGCGGCGCGCCACTCCGGCTGGCAAGTCCGAGCCCGGCTTAGAAGTTGGGCTCGCGGGGCAGAAGTTGGTGTGCCGGGCTCGCGGGGCCGGCGAGGTGCTCCTAGTTGAGGAGGGCGCGGCAGCAGCTCGACCGCACGGGGCATCACTGGCTCCCCGCAGCGCGGGAGGAGCGGCCGGGCGAGCCCCCGAGGCGCCGTGGCCGCTGAGCTGCGCGCCCCTGCTCCGCCCGGAGCGACTGGAACCCAGAGAGCCGCGCGGCCCCGTAGCCCCCGCAGCCTCGGTGCCATGGAAACGCGCTCGCCGCCCTCCCGCCTCGGCCCCTACTGAGCGCTTAAAGAGACAGCCGCGCCGCCACCGCGGGCTCGGCGAGCCTCTGGGTCCCCCTCCTCCGCCCACGCCCTCCACTCCCTCCACTCCATCCCGCGCAGCGGGGGCTGGATGCTGGGGTCTGGAGAGGCCGCTGAGACGCAAAATAAGGGGCTTCGCTCAATTATCCCGCCTAACTCTGCTCCCACCCCTCTTCCTGCCCTCCCACCCACCCAACACACATCCCCGCCCAGCGCACACACCCAAACCCCGCCAAACAGGCAAAGCTGCCTTGGCTCTCCCCCTCGTCCACCAACCTGCTCGGAACCCAACCAGCTGTGCCTCTGCCACGAGCAGAGACCAAAAGAAGGCTGACTTTGGATTCTCTCTCACTCCGCTCGCTCCCACCCCAAGTCTCGGGAGCCCGTCAGAACACAGGCTTGGGGGAGGTGTATTGAAGTGGGAACCAAACGGCAGTTGATTGAGTCAAATCTCCTGCCAAATCGACAGTTGCAGGACACGTCGTCGGCTTATCCAAAACCCCTCGTTCCTCAAAATGGGATAATCCCCTTTCATTTATTTGGCCACCATCTCACCCCCTTCAGGCACCAGAGTTATAAGGAGGAGCCAACCCTTTTACAAACCTATTCCCTCCTTTCCTTCAAACCTCTTCCCCAAAATTTACGGAGGAGCAGCCAGTTGCGAGCCCCCACGGCCCTTCCAGAAGGGAACGGCGTCTGCTCGAACGGGAAGCCCGGGCTGCTGTGCTGGCCCGACTGCCGGGGACGCACAGCCAAGCGCGGCGCGGTCGCCAGCACTCCGGCCCGAGGCTATGCCTCTGCCCGGCGCCAGCTGCTGTCTGGAAGGCCACAAACCTCTGGAGTCTGCTTCGTGAAAATAAAAATCTATGGTGCATCGTGCCTTCCAACAAGGACAGTCCAGGTTCGGAAGCCATAATCTGCAGTTCAGCCCTGTAGAAAATGGATCAGTCTGTGGACGGACAACTTTTTTCTTTGATTCCTAAACTTATCAAAAGTGGCTCTCCAATGACTCATTCAGAGTCCAGTACTTAAAGTGGTACCATCTGATTTCCTCAGTTCTAGGAGCCCTAAAATGACCCCCCCAATGGTCTTTCGGGATCTCTTTTGCCCTTCATATTTGAATTAACCATCTGGCTTAGTTTCAGTCTTCTGAGCCTTTGTTCTCCCTTCTTTCTGCTTTTTCTGCAACTGAAGAAGCAATTGGGCATTTAAAAGAGGGACTGAGGAGCAAACTTTTGGAGTTTCTCTGAGAAGAAAGGAAAAAAAAAAAATGAGGGCGAGCTAGAACCATAGGACTCCTGAAATCGTTACTCTTCTGTGACTTTGTCCTCCTTGATTTGGAATTCACACCAACCTCAAAAGTTTTCTATTTCTCTTCGTCATACGTAAATATTTTTGGTTTTTCTTTTTAAAGCTTAACAAAGTGAAAAACCACAAATATAAAACAAAACAAGATGATATCTCTATCTTCCAAAAAAAATCTTTACAAAATTTTAGTCATTTGTAAACCAGAAATCATTATTTGAACCTCCTTATTTCATAAGAGGGATTCATTCATTTTCTTTTTTTTTTTTTTTCAGATTTTGTTTATTTATTTGACAGAGATAGACACAGCCAGAGAGGGAACACAAGCAGGGGGAGTGGGAGAGGGACAAGCAGGCTGCCCACTGAGCAGGGAGCCCAACATGGGCCTCAATCCCAGGACTCTGGGATCATGACCTGAGCCAAAGGCAGACAGTGAACGACTGAGCCACCCAGGTGCCCCTCATTCTTCATTTTCTAAACAGCAATTATACATGAGCCAGGCCTTCTCCAATCCCAGAGAGTGGATTTCGGGATATTGTTGGTATCTGTTGTAGAGATACATTGTCACTTGGCTAAATCTTTATTAGTTCTGAAAATGGCAGGCCTAGCGTGTGTTGCTAAAACACACTGATAATTTTTATATCTATTGTAAACTCTTAATTTCTTCTAAATCTCTGTGCACCTTTACTAACAAGTAACAAAGTTCACTACTAAATTTCACTACCTCTTCTTTTTTCCTCTCCCTTTTCTGGTAAGGTGCTAATGAACAGTAAAGTGACCAAAGGCAGTCAGGGAACTGTGGAGGAAAGGAAGAAAAGGAACCTGGACAATTCACAATGGTGGTGGCTCCTGAACTAAGTGTATTGACTACATAAGGGGGGCCTTTTTTCTCTCCTTCTGGGTTTAAGTATAGGTGAAAAGATTAATCCTCTCCATTGTTTCAATTTCTAGTTTGTCTTTTGCGTGAAACCTAAAAACTCCAGATTATTTCAGTACATCTGATCTTAATTGTTTCAATGAGAATTTATAGCATACCTAAAGATGACAGTATAGATTAAATTGTACCCTGAAATTTCCCAGGACTTGATAAGCCTTTCTTTGCTTCTGAACTAGTTTTAACTCTGCAGAGCTCTATCTTAAACTAATCTCATTCCTTCCTGGCATGTGAAAAGTTTCTACTCATTTTCTTCCTTTATAATACAGAAATCCTTGCATAAATAATAGACCTCCTTTATTACAAGGCTAAATTTTATATAAAACTCAGCTGAAACTCAGAACTACTTTAAGAACTAAAGAATAATGGAAAAATACTAGAACATATGTAAATTATCTGATTGCATGGTTGTTTAGTAAAGGACAGCTTAGGTACATGACAAGTAAATCAGTAAATTGAAAATCACAAATTAAGAACTTTCCTTTTATGTACATTAGTTTAAAAACATGTTTATTACAAATGAACATTTTAAGTACTTGGTAATAGGCTAAATATGATTAATGTATATTTTGTAAAGTGAGGCTGATTTCAGATTGATCTAGTATGGGTAATAATATGAACACAATGTCATGTAAACAATTATCACTAAATAAAACATACTCTTCCAGCATAAGGATTTAAAATGTTGCCATGAACTAGGAAATTCTAATTTGAATTCAGCTTTCTTTTTGCAGTCTATTCATACAGTTTAAGAATAACTGGTGATTTGGTTTGATTGTTTGGTTATGCTTTATCTCTAAAACAGAAGAACATCATGAAACCTGTTAGCTACAACCTTATATACTAAAAGAGTGACGCAGTTTGGTGGCTTGGAGATGCTATGAACACATAAAGCGAAGCTAGATACAAACAAAACAATTCATTCAGCATGTATTGCCTAAAGTGAAATTTTAAAATTAACAAAGCAAAAGAATGAGCCAAATACACAAAGAACCAATTTTTAAAATTAAGAGAGAGAGAGAAGTTTTGTGTTGTTGGCATCCCTTGCTCAGACATAAATTTCATGGGGGCAAAAAATAGAAACATCATGAATTGGATTTTATTCTTGTGAATAAACTGTCAACCTGGACAGGCTCTTAAAAACGGATTTGATGTAACAGACAAATGTTCTCTCTGAGAGGCATCCAAAAGATTTGGGGAGACCTCCAGTGGGAATGCCACATGCCACCCCACTCTCTTCAGACCTGTTTCAAAGGAGTAATAAATCTAACCAGCTTTTCCCTTGTTAGGAGGAGGCGGGGTAAGCCAATTTCATGCTTTATGTATGCTGGCTGTAAAAAGGAATGCTTACCTAAAAAGAAATAGATTCTGACCAGATGTTCTCAAAATCTTCCTCAGCTGCTGCTTGAAGCTTTACAGGCACCACATACTTTATCTTCTCGTCTATCTCCTTCTAATTGAGAAATTGTTGATCCATGCAGTTCGACAGGCAGGCTGCTGCAAAAACCTTCCTGCCACTTCTTTTCAGCCCTGCTCTCCTTTTGCACACAAAAACTTCCAGTGTCTGTATGGGGACAGGAAAAGAGAGCAGGCCATTTCATTTGGCAGGTGTTGTGGGTTGAAAGAGGAGGAGGTCAAAAAGTAATTCTTCAAAGGACAGCTTCTGTCACCTGAAAGTGTAATAAATTGCCATTATAGAAATGCCTACAAGCACTAATGAGCCATGTACATTGAAATCTTGATGTCAGACAAAATAGAATGAAATTCACCCAGGAACCAACTGGGATTGTCACACCAAGATGTGAATAATTGTTCTCACTTTGGTTTCATCTGCTACTAAATTTTGTCCCCGTGAACCATAGCTCTCTCTCTTTTTAAGGAAAATGATAAATTCAGCATAAAATTCCTAAGATATCTGTCTGCAGATTTAGACATAATTTCTCAGTAGTATGCTACTCACCGACGATAAAGATTTGGCCAATCAGATGTGAGATACAATTACCAACTTCAGAATTACACATTTTTATGAGAACATTATTAGAAGATTAGCCCAAATATACATTGACTAGGACTTTTTTGGAAATTCTACCTTGCATGGCTAATTCTTTTGTGTATGGGGGGGTTAAAAATATGTAAGATTAAATTTAGTATCTTAATCATTTTTAAATACACAATTCGGTACTGTTAAATATATTCACATTGTCATTCAACAGATCTCTAGAACTTCTTCATCTACCAGAACTGAAACTCATTTTCTATTAAGCACTAATTCCTCCTCCCACTCTCTCTCTAGTCCTTCACAAATAGCTCTCTACTTTCTGTTTCTCTGATTTTGATTTCTTAGATTCTTCATGAATAGAATCATACAGTATTTGTTCTTTTATGGCTTATTTTGCTTAGCATAATGTCCTCACGGTTCATCTATGTTGTAACATGTGACAAGATTTCCTTCTTTTTAAGACTATATAATATTCCATTGTATTGTACACCATATTTTGTTTATCCATTTATCTGTCAATAGACATTTGGATTGTTTCCACCTTTTGGCTATTATGTATAATGTTGCAAAGCACCTGGTTGTGTAAATATCTGTTTGGGATCCTGGGGTCCTGGGGTCAAGTTCATCATTAGGTTTCCTGCTCAGAAGGGAGTCTGCTTCTCCCTCTCCCTCTGTCCCTCCCCTCTCTCCTTCTCTCTCTCAAATAAATAAATAAAATCTTTTTAAAAATTCCTTACATATTGTAGATACTAACCCCTTATCATATATATGATTAACAAATATTTTCTCCCATCTTATAGGTTTCCTTTCAGTTTGTTGATTGTTTCCTTTGATACTCAGAAGTTCTTAATTTCAATGTAGTCATTTTGTCTATTTTTGTCTCTTTTGCCTATTTTTATTTTTGTTGCCTATGTGTTTGGTGTCATCTGCAGGAAATCACAGACACATCTAATGTCCTAAAGCTTTTCCTTATGTTTTCTTCCAACAGTCCTACAGTTTCAGGTCATATGTTTAAGTCTTTCAATCTATTTTGGGCTAGCTTTTGCATGTGGTGTAAGGTAAGAGCCTAACTTCAATTGTTTGCATGTGGATATACAGTTATCCCACCACCATTTGTTGAAGAAACTGTCCTTTCTCCATTGTATAGTCAGGCACTCTTGTCAAAATCATGTGACCAGGGGTACCTGGGTGGCTCAGTAGGTTGAGCCTCTACCTTCGGCTGGGGTCATGATCTCTCTCAAGGTCCTAGGATCAAGCCCCGAATCTGGCTCTCTGCTCAGCAGGGAGCCTGCTTCTCCCCTCCCCCCATCTACTTGTGATCTCTCTCTCTGTGTCATATAAATAAATAAAATATTTTTTTTTAATCATTTGACCATATTTGCAAAGTTTATTTCTGGACTCTGTCTTCTATTGGTCTGTATATTTGTCTTTTTACCAGAACCACACTATCTTGATTACCATTGCTTTACAGTATGTTTTGTAATCAAGAAGTATGAGACCTCCAACTTTGTTCTTTTTCAAGATTGTTTTCATTATTGGGAATCCCTTAAAACTAATTATTGTATACAAAGAAGTTCCTCATTATTATTTGAGTGAGGCACGGTTTTTCTACATCTTCTTTATCAGAAGAAAAAATTAACACCAAAAATCTCTTCCCCAGCAACTTTTATTCTGAATTCCTGTCTTTTTGTGTCTGAATGTCTTGAGTAACTGATCAAATCCAAATAGCCTTTATTAATGTCATTCGTATCTAGGAGAGATCAAAAATAATTCTTGAGAATATAGATCTTTCCATTCCTTTCCCAACCCGTTATGAATAAAACCAAGGAAGATTTCACAAAAGTGGATAAGTGAGCAAAATAGTAGCCAATGAAACTCTATAAATAAGGAGAAATATCTATCTAAGAAAAGATGACCAAACCCAATATAGTCTCAGGCCTATCTATTTCAACCCAGTTAAGAGGTAGGGAACATTGTTAGTTGTTCTCTGGAAGGTTAAGCCCAAATTGTGGCTCAGCCCCCAAATCACCAGCCTAAAGTCAATGTACTTGAAATCTCACTATCCTATATTTACATCCAAACATAGTGCCAATTTGTACCTGGAATATTTTTTATAGTTTTGACTGTTTTATGTAGCGTATGAGAAGGCAGTTTCAGCCTACTATGTAGCTATGGAACATCAGTCTCCAAAGTCTTGTCAGTATATTATCAAAAAAGTGAACAATCCGTGGAATGGGAGAAAATATTTACAAATCAAAAATCTGATAAGGGACTAGTATCCAGCATATGTAAAGCTTACAGTTCAACAGTAAAAAGAAAAAGGGGGAAAATAATTTGAATAGACTAGTCTTTCCAAGTAGATATATAAATAGCTAATAAGCACATGAAAAGATGCTGAGCGTCATTAGTCACTAGGGAATTGCAACCCGAAACCACATTGAGATACAACTTCACATCTACTAGGATGGTTATAATCAAAGAGACTCTAACTAATGATGACAGTGGGAGAGAGAAATTAGAACCTCATACATTGCTGGTGGAATGTAAAATAGTGCAGTTAATTTGGAAAATAGATTGACAGTTCTTCCAAATGCTGGATTACCATATGACCCAGCAATTCTATTGCAAGAGAATGGAAAACATATGTCTGCAAAAAATTTGTAAAAGAATATTCATAGTAGCATTATTTGTAAGAGCCAAAAAGTGGAAACAAACTAAATGACTATCAGTTGATAAATACATAAGGAAAATATGGCATATCCATACTATATAATATCATTCACTCATAAAAAGGAATGAAGTACTAATACATGGTGCAACATAGATGAACCTTGAAAACCATATTCTAAGTATGATTCTAAGAAGCCAGACACAAAAGGCAACCTATTAATTTATGATTCCATTTATAAGAGAGGTACAGAACAGATAAATCCATAGAGACAGAAAATAAATGAGTGGTTACCAGGACCTGGGAGAGAGGGGGAAGTAGAGAGTGACTGTTAATGCACATAGGGGTTTTTTTTGAGGTAATGAAAATGTTCTGAGGTTAGATAGTGGTGATAGTTGTACAACATTGTGAAAATACTAAAAAGCATCGAATTATATATACTTTAAAAGGGTGAATTTTCAGGACACCTGTGTGGCTCAGTCATTAAGTGTCTGCCTTCGGCTCAGGTCATGATCTCAGGGTCCTGGGACTAAGGTCCATGTTGGGCTCCCTGCTCAGCCAGAAGCCTGCTTCTCCCTCTTCCTCTCCCCCTGCTTGTGTTCCCTCTCTTGCTGTGTCTCTTTCTGTCAAATAAATAAATAAAATCTTTAAAAAAAAAAAAGTGGGTGAATTTTCTGACAAGTGTATTATATCCCAATTTTTTAAAAGTTGAGTTTACAGGGGCACCTGGGTGGCTCAGTCGGTTAACCGTCTGACTTCGGCTTGGGTTGTGATCCCAGGGTCCTGGGTTCGAGCCCCACATCAGGCTCCCTGCTCTGTGGAAAGCCTGTTCTCCCTCTCCCACTCCCCCTGCTTGTGTTCCTTCTCTTGCTGTCTGTCTGTCTGTCTCTCTCTCTGTCAAATAAATAAATAAATCTTTAAAAAAAAAAAAAAAAGGTTGAGTTTACAGGTCAGTACCAAACTGCAAAGTGTTTTATATTGGTCCCAAGATGAGAAGTCTATGCCACGATGAAAGCAGACTACATCAGTAAGCACTCTATTTAGTTCAGCTGACTTTTTTTTTTCCAATGGCAAGACTTTCTCAATGAAGTAAGCAGTCCATTGATTCTTCTTCTAAGGTAAGCTCCTTATCATCCTTGGGACAGGCAATGAAGAGTTCACAGATCAGCTACTCTGAATAAAGCCACTGTAATCTGCATGCCTGACTTGCTTACATGACACACTAATAAATGAATTAAGACATTCACAGTTTCAGAGAGCAACCATTCCAAACTTATGTCTTATGTTTGATTGTACATAGTAACATAACTTCAGTTCAGTTCATCATGCCTCTATCAGGCAATGGATGAGGTAACAGAATTTAAGGAGGAGGAGGGCAGGAGGAAGAGTTAGAGAAGGAGGATGAGAAGTGGAGAAGGGAAAGTGGAGGAGGAAGGAGAAGAATCTAAAATAATAAGGTAGGTGCTGTGTACTTAAAGAACTTACTTTGGGAAGTTAAACATGTGACTTGTCCAGTGTGATGAGTGCAGCAAGAGAAGTAACAATAAAATAGTAGAGGATGGGGTGGTTACTTTGGGGCAGGACATGCTTTCTATATAGTCAAAAAAATCTACAGGAGGCATATGAGAGGGATCATAAAGCATGAGTAGGTGTTTAACAGGCACACATCTTGGAATATGGAAGAACAGAACCAGAGTTAATTAAACTAAAAGGCCACGCACATAAACTGACATTTGTCAAGGTAGGTTCCCAGACCAGAAGCACCGGCATTGCTTGGGACTTTGTTAGAAATAATTCTCAGGCCCATACCCTAAGTAAGGAATCAGACAGTCTGGGGGTGGGGCACAGCAATCTGTTTTACAAGCCCCTCGAGTGCTTCTGATACACACTAAAGTTTGAAAACCACTATTTTAGATAAATACAGAAAATAACTTTAAAAATATATATTGAGTCTTGAAAAAAAAAAAGAGAGTGTGTTTTATTTAACAGTATTTTATGCCTTCTCCCTCAGAAAACCTCACTGAATGAAGAATAAAAAAATGTTTCAAGATATTATCCATCAAGACAAATGGGAGAGGAGACCACAACTATTTCTGGAAGGGTTAGGAACATTAAGTAAAAGTTTATAGGGTGAAAAGGAGGCCCTTCATGGCCCTTCTCACCTGAAGTCCCCAGGAAACCTGTATCCAAGTGTATATCATGTACCATGTGGAGGTTGGAACATTGTTCTCTGGAGACCCCAATAAAAAGGCCAATGATTGATAAGCTTCCAGTGAATTCTACCACTTGTTATTCCCACTTACAAAAACAGAGCTTCCTTTCAACAATCTTTGTATGTTTATGCTTAAACATAATCAGCTGAGGATCACCAAAGTGTGAAGAAAGCTTCCAGGATGTAGAGACCTATAGGAAAAAAAGTAGATAAAAGGAAACTGAAAAAAGGAGGAAAAACTGTCTGCTTCCCCTAAAATTATAATTATTAATTTCAGAAAGAGAATATACCACATTCACATACATTAAAAAATGTTTTGCTTTTAAAAAGAAACACTCATAAAATGAGAAATTGTCTTTTACAGTGATTTACAATTGCAATATAGTTGATATACAATATTATATTAGTTTCAGGTATACAACATAGTGATATGACAATTATAACATTATGAAATGCTTTCAACCTAGAGTTACATACTCAACTAAACTATCAATCAAGCTTAAGAGAAAGACAATTTTAGACATACAAAAACTCAGAAAATTCACCCACTCTTATACTCTTGCTTAGGAAGCAACTAGAAGAAATGTCTCAGCAAAATGAGGAAGTGAAAAAAGAAGGAAAGAAATAAGAAGAAAGATATGGAAATCAGAAAATACAGGCTTTGGCACTTATGAGACAAAGAGAATCTCCAGGAAGTTGACAGAGGGAATTTCTTTAAAGATTTTTTATCTAGTTTATTTTGAGAGAAAGAGAGAGAGCACACACATGAAGGGAGAGTGAGAGACAGAGAATTCTAAGCAGACTCCCTGCTGAACATGGAGCCCACCCGACAGGGCACTTGATCTCACATCCCTGAGATCATGACCTGAGCCAAATCAAAATTGGGACGCTTAACCACCTGAGCCATCCAGGCACCCCAACAAAAGGAATTTTTATAACCCAAGCTGTGAGTCAGAACTAAAAAAGCATCCTACCACCTGGGAATAAGTAGGGGGCATAGGGTGAAAATCTCTGGAAAATAAAAGGGAGGGGTCGTTTTACATGTTTGGGAGATATAGATTTTATTTCTTTTCTTTTTTCTTTTTTTTTTTTAAGATTTTATTTATTTATTTGTCAGAGAGAGTGAGCACAGGCAGACAGAGTGGCAGGCAGAGGCAGAGGGAGAAGCAGGCTCCCTGCTGAGCAAGGAGCCCGACGTGGGACTCGATCCCAGAATGCTGGGATCATGACCTGAGCCAAAGGCAGCCGCCCAACCAACTGAGCCATCCAGGCGTCCCTAGATTTTATTTCTAGGTATTAGAGCATTTGGGGAGAAAATTAACTACCAATAAATGAGAAAAAGCTACACAAGAAAATGATTATCTGTAAAATTGTAAAATGACAACAACAAAAACCAAAGCTCAAATGAGAAAGGAAATATCTTAAGATGTTATTTGGTGTAGCTGTAAAAAATATGCCACATATAAAACAATATTAGTATTCATGCATATTTATGATAAACTACTGAGAGCATAAAGGAAAAGAAGGTTGGGAAAGCAGGGGGTTAAAAGATCCAAAATAATAAGGAAGTCAGTAAACACAGCCTGATATAATAAATTAAGAAATAACAGAATTGGGGCACCTGGTTGGCTCAGTGGGTTAAGAGTCTGACTCTTGGTTTCAGCTTAAGTCACGATCTCAGAGTCATGGAGTCGAGGCCCATGTTGGGCTCTGTGCTCAGTGGGGATTCTGCTTGATATTCTCTTGCTCTCCTTCTGTCACCCCCCAAAATAAATAAATCTTAAAAAACAAAAACAAATAAAAATAGAATAGGTTAATCTATCAGATGGTGGTGTATGTATGGAAAAATAAAAGAATGTCCTAGAATAGAAAGAAAGGAGAGGCAGTCTGTTTTGTAGTGTGATCAGGCTTTTTCTGAGCAGGTATCCGAAATCTGAGAAGGATCTAGTCATGCCATATTTGGCGGACCAATTCTCTAGGCAAAAGTAGTAAGTGTTAAGATTTTGAGGCAACACTAAGTGTGTTCTAGAAAGGCAAGAAGACCAGTAAGCACTGGGCAAAGTCAGCATATTGGGAGCAGTAGAAGAGACACTTCCAAATGGGAGAAAATCATTTGAGCTTCAAGACTGTGCTGTATCTAAGAAGATTATATGACTCAAAGAAAAACAAAGCAATACCACATCTGTTTATTTTATTTCATGGATTTATCCTGCCCTGCATGATTCTATGCTGCTTTCTTCACCACTTTAGTACCATCAACCACTAACACCACAGGGCCCTGTACTATAGTAAACACTCGGAAAAAAAGTTCTTCTGGCTAATATATCTGAGTCTTTTGCATGTCTGGGAATTCGTCTATTACCACATAAATCATGCCCCCTCTGTTTCTATCTATTCTACTCCATTTTGCATTTCTCAGTATAATCATCATCCCAGTTTCCTATTCACATTTTCAATAGTAGTAACCTACAAGATTTCACATTTTCTGAAAATACAAAACTCTTGTGTAGAAATTATAATTAGGCTGGCTGGGCAATGTTCTATTATTAGTAAGAATTGTGATTTTTAGAGTTGTGGGTTAATTGCTAATAACTGTATGCAGTGTTTTCCCTCAAGATGTTTTCTATTACAGTAATTAACTGAGCAGCTGGGAGAGCAGACATTAACCATTTGTCTTCACAGTAGCCCTCACTGGGGACTCTCCCCAAACCTTTGCACATGGCTTTATTTGCTATTTGATGGGTAATGCAAGAGGAAGGCATAAAAGATATAGGGTGTTTGCACTTTGGTGTGGATATCCAATTTAAAATAATTTTTTCTTGTTGAAAGGATTCTTTCTCACACATGTGATGAATAGATTATGAGAAACATAGAATGTCTTTTAGATATATGGACTTATTTGGCTAGTTTTTATGTGCATATTTCTCTTATTATCTTCACATAATGAAATTTTGTCACCATGATTGTGTCGGAAGCCTGAGCTACCCTGAAGACACCACTGGTTTATCTGTTTATAAATTAGATTGGACCAGTAAAAGCTGGCTGCTACTGAAGAAATCTGTTCAGCAAAACTTTAGGAGCTATTGCCTGATAGCCCTATTCCTTTTCATGATACCTGAATTCCCATGTGGTTGTTAGCTCAGCTCTGGCCCTTGATTTTAGTATCCAGAATCTCCCTCTGGGACTCTTGGTGCTTCCTTGTGTGATTTTCAACTTACTGTTTCATGCGGGCCCTCTCTCAAGACCATATGCAAAAATCAGATATTTTGACCCCAATTTCTCCTAACCAACTCTGCTGTTGCCTGGACTCCACTCTGTCTCTGCCAAGTTCTTTTCTGCAGCATGCCTTTTGTTAGTGCAAAGGCGTTCTTCTTCTTTTTTTAAACAGGGAACATTTTATTTAACATATTTTTAAAACAAAATGTCTCAAACCACAAGGAGAGACTAAGTACAATTTTTTTTTATTAAAAAAGCTAGGTTTGGGGGAAATTTTTAGGTATATAAGAATTCTTTATCTTCCCTCTTGTTGAGTAAAATAATAAATTCACTACTGTTCAGATCTCATTGCCTTTTTGGCTTTTTTACCCTGCTTTTCCAGAGGCAAGAATTTTCTTTCTTCTTAAGATTACTTCTTTTCTCTAAATTCAGAAAAGTTCTGGGTTGTCAGAGTATGTGGTTGTAAGAGCCTCCATAGGAAGAATGCTATCTGATTTAAATTAATTTCACAGAAACTACACAAACAAGAGTACTCCAGGCCCTCTGGTGAATGAGGCAGACATAGCTTTCTTTCCCCCTATGAAGAGAGACAAGACCCAGACCCCCTCTGCCTTGGTTGGTAGTGGCTCAGCTTGACTCACTGAGGCCACCCACTCAGGGTCACTGCTCAAAAGGGAGACTCACCCATCAGAGATCACACTGCTGAGTCTAAACTTTGTAAGTCTCAAAGGTCCCCCTTGTACTTTGAAGAACGTAATTTACCAAGGATTTGAAGGAAAACAATGCTATACTATAATGTAAAGAAAACTTTTTGTTCAGAGATTTCCATTATGGAAATCCTAGTGGAAGCCTGGGTCATTCATTAACTGGAACAACCCTAGAAATGGGTCGACAAGACAGAATCAGGTAGAACCTGGAGTTTTGCGGAGATGCATTTAAGAAGATAAGTTTCAAAGTAGTTTGATGTGAGATATCTGTCAGAGAAGTATAAGATCCTCAGGTCAGTGAGAGCTTCAAGCAAGGGCAGGCAATAACCAGGATGCTTTCATGGGAGAGAAGTTGCTCTAACCACTTGGCTGTGGACAAAGGATCCGATCCTGAGTCATCCTGCTTCTTCCTCTAGAAGACCTTGATGCCATAGGTTCATTCGCCCTGTAGAGCATTCAAACCTAAATGATGCTATCTGCTTAATTTTTATAAACGGTGCCTTACAGGGAAATGCTTTAATGAATCCTTTTTGATTTACTGGTTGGTTGAACCAATTTTGGAAAAGCCCTGCAAAGCATGAATTAAAATACAAATTGAGTTTTGAAAATATCAGCTTGCATATTCCAAAGGAGATAAGTTCTTAACTTGCCCTCACAATTCTTCCTATGGCAAACCCTTTTCAGTATACTCCTAGCAATTACTAGCAACGGAAGGCCCAACAAAAATAATATCTACATTTTCTGTCCACTTAAAATGAATTTCATACGATAAAATCTGAGTTGATTGTTTCAAATTAATATACAAGTGTTTTGATTTTACTGTCCACTTCCTCCATCCAAATTTATTTTGAGCTCTGTAAGCTGGAAAAAACGTTTTATACTTATTTATATTATTCACACGACTGAACTGTATTGGGTGAGGTCATGTTGAATGACTGAAGTGCCTTAGTTAAAACTAAGCTTCTTTTAAGGTCATCTAGAACACCATGTAACAAAAGAGCTGATATGTATTGTCATTATGACCTGGGTTAACAGGGGGGAAGAAAAGGGAAGCATAGATAACAGCAGTGCTTCTTTGGCTAAAATAGAAACACTATGTTACTTCAGAAATAAGAACCAAGGACAAAAGTCTTGGCATTTTGGTGAGTCCTTCATAAGCAAGAAAACACATGAGGCTTTGCTAGAATTCAAGAGCCATTCTCTCAGTGCTTTAAAGACGGTAGACATTAAGCTGTGGTAAAGCTTGTCTTGGCCCAATTATGGACTGAAAGTGAGGTGTCCGTGGCATGATTCCAGCATAGGTTTCAAATCAGTTTGAATCCAGCTATTTGGTCCTTATTAGGACTCAAGGGGACAGCCAAGAATTACATTTAATTCATTATCTTGTTCTGAAAGCACTACAGTGGCTGCTACACAAATTGAAAGCAGCATTTACACAAGCTAATACCCATAGTATCATTCCAATTTATCTTTTGGGCATTATCACCTCCCAGTGCACCTCCTTGAAAGTTTGACATGTGGCCTGCATTCTTATTTTGTAGGATGATAGCTATTCACCCCGAAGAGAACATTGAAGAAAATGGCCCCACATTAAAGTGCTAAGAATGCTACCTGAAATACATTTTAAAAGATTTGAAAATAGCTACAGTCTTGTGGCAGAAATTGTGCTATATATAAACTTGCCTTCTAGGCAGTCCATTCTTTCTGGATTGAAGCTGCAGTATTATTATTGACTTAATTCATTGCTGTTGGACTCATGTCCAGCAAACTGCTGTAGATTCACAATAGAATTATTGCCCTCCTTTGTGACACATTCAAGACCACTGATGTTTATTTGTCCATTTATTTGTCATTGTTTTTCAAAAGGGAGAAAATTTAATACGTTTTACTTTGTGATGTGAAAGTAAATATAACCTGTTGAAGTTCAAGGATAGGAAAACATCCCTTTAGGAAACTAGTAGAAATGATACAGGAAGCAATGTTGCCCACATACAGAGTGATTTCTAACAGTTCATTGATTTGACTGTTTAGTGTCGCCTTTTAGAGTGTGCATTAACAAAAACCCTGCATGGCTATTAAATTGACAGCATAATCCTAGAGTGTTTTATGTAACTAGACACTAGCAAGAGAGAATACGGTGTGAACTCCCAGATATCAGACAACGGCACTCCAAGGCAACTTGTATTAATGCTTTATATTGATGTAAAACCTTTCTTCCAAAAAGTAAAAAGCACTTCCTTAAAATTGTCTTATTGGGTTTTATAACAACTCAGGAACGTACAGTGTCTGAGACCACAATGTGCTGAGCTGAGATAATACCGTACCGTAAGTTTGCTGATTCCTAATCTAGTATTTCAAATGTTTAATCATTAGTCATCCTTCCAGTTTCCAAAAATGCCAAAAATTATTCATTCAATACAAGATTTGAGAAAGGTTATATTTCAGAGAAGATTCTTTCAGAGTCTCTAAACCATTAAGTAAAAGTTTAAAAATCAATTGTATGAGAATTCAAGTGACTTTCTTTTAGCTAAGGATTTAAGTCTATTATTTCAACCTAAAGAAGAATAAAGGGAATGGTAAGAAAAGATCCATAAAATAGATATTTTCCAGTAACTACAGAAAATATTCCCAAAGTTAAGCATATCTTTACTAATTCAAAATGGTTGGCTAATCTTTTTTTTTTTTAAGATTTTATTTAATTATTTGACAGAGAGAGAGGGAGAGAGGGAACACAAGCAAGGGGAGTGAGGGAAAGGCAGGCTTCCCACAGAGCAGGGAGCCCGATGCAGGGCTGGAACCCAATGCAGGGTTTGAGCTCAGGACCCTGGGATCATGACCTGAGTTGAAGGCAGACGCTTAACAACTGAGCCACCCAGGCACCTGGTTGATGAATCTTTAAACTGCAGAAAATATTCACCAGTCTTTTAAAAAGCTAAGGATTGGCCATTTTAGGAAATACTTAGGATCATTTTGATAAAGATATCAAATGGATGAATAGTTTCCTTCTTTTGGAGGGTAATTATGGCTTACTTTCTTATAATCTTATTTCTAGTCTCTCACTTGACAGGCTATATAGTGCCTCAATTACAATATTTTCCCCCAGATGTAATGAATGCACCCAGGAGTGAACATTAAAAAATGAAACTCTGGGGGCACCTGGGTGGCTCAGTGGGTTAAAGCCTCCGCCTTCAGCTCAGCTCATGATCCCAGGGTCCTGGGATTGAGCCCCACAACGGGCTCTCTGCTTAGCAGGGAGCCTGCTTCCCCCCTCTCTCTGCCTGCCTCTCTGCCCACTTGTGATCTCTCTTTCTCTGTCAAATAAATAAATAAAATCTTTAAAAAAAAAAAAAAAGAAAGAAAGAAAGTCTGTATAGTTACGGTGTAAGGTAGTCTTGGTGGTCCAAAAGCAGGGTTTACAAGTCAAAGCTCTCACGACTAATTTGCCTTCCTGTTTTATTGAGTTTAATACAATGACTTAAGGCCTAACTCAATGTATCCCCCTTTTCTCTTCCTTCAGAACACATCTTCCCTTACTTCCTTCTTAATCAGTTGGTCTTTTGAAGATATTTCTATCAACAGGGAGGAAAAATCCCTTCCTAAAACTAGCAAGTGACAGTTAGTAGCTCACTGAAATTTCATAAGAAGGAGCACAGGGAATGTTCATTTTCCTTCAGTTTTGTTAAGATGCATGAGAGATTTACCAACACCTGCTGTTATGATTTTGTTTGCCCTTTGAATTAAAATATAGCAAAGGAGAAAAATGTATACATTTCATTTGGGTTTAAATGACCTTACGCTAGCAAAATCATGTGCCATCTTTGCCTTTTCTAGATTCCATATACTTTCTCTTTTATTTGGAGCAAACGTGTGTTTGGTTAATAACCTTACTGTTTTCTGCTGTTAAGAGAACTGAAGTGCCATTAACACATATTAAAGTACCATTGATTCCATTAGTGCCGACAAGCACTAAATCCCAATTTCTTTTTAAATAAGCACTAAAACAAATGCAGATGTCCTTTATTAACAAGTAACATGCTGAGCAACCATTATTGCAAGAGTGTAATATATGGGAGATATCTTAAAGACCAAGTTAGAATCTTAAGGAGCTGAAATGCCAGAACATGGATACAATGAAGGACAAGTGAAGAAATAAATATGAATTTTCTACATGCACAGCTTATCTGAAGGGTCATATTTTATGTCCCATATTAGAATCATAATCATTTTCCAGCTTTATATGTCTCTGTATTTGTATATTATAACACATACAATACCCCACTCATGGAGAGACACAAGCTGTAGATTTACAATGAAGCAGTTTGTGAATGAGGAACCAAAGCCCAGAAATGGACATGGCTTAGACGGGCTCTTACCCTGTGGTTTCTCGATGTGGTCCTCATGATTAGATGCTCCCATAGAATAGTAAAGCACTTTCAATTGTGAAGCAATATCAAGGAAAGCTATTTATGTGCCTGGCCTTATTAAAATATATGACCATTCTAGGGACCTTTTCATACCAATAGAACTTAGAATATTTCAGCATAAACCTTTGTGCCAAATTTGCAGCAAAAACGAAATGTTTTCTCTTTTTATATTTTTGTTTTAATCTCATCCCTAAGCACTATTTTATTTCTTTACCCTCTCCCTCCTTGTATTTCATCTCTTCTTTACTTATTTCTTTTTTTTTAAGATTTTATTTATTTATTTGATAGAGATCACAAGTAGGCAGAGAGGCAGACAGAGAGAGGGGAAAGCAGGCTCCCTGCTGAGCAGGGAGCCCGATGCGGGTCTCGATCCCAGGACCCCGAGACCATGACCTAAGCCAAAGGCAGAGGCTTAACCCACTGAGCCACCCAGGTGCCCCTCTTTACTTATTTCTTATAGGATTATGCTAGTTGTGTGTATTCCTTGAAAGCTGTTTCTAATTTTTTTTTCAAATGAAGATATAGACAAAAGTGAGAGATACCAGCTTGTTTTGTTCACTTACTACTGCATTTGCAGAACCTCAAACAGTGCCTGACATATAGAAGGCACTCAATTTTTGTTGAATAAATTTAAAAAATGGTAAATAGCAGATCAGTAGTTAGAGATAGATGGATGATAGACGATAGATAGATGAAAGATAGATAGATAATACTGGTAAGAAGCTAAGAAACAAGGAAAGAAGGAAAGGAGGAAAGAAATGTCTATAACTTTAGGCAGATGTACAGGCTCACAACTATGGAAAATTTTTCTCTACTTGAAATTCGACAGAGTGAAGAAAGGCTGGAAACAAGCACCAAACTATACCAGCTAATAAGTTGCCTTCCATGGGTCCATAGATGTTAACCAAAGACACAAGACTCTGTCAGAGACAGAGAACTTTAGTACTCAGAACAAAAGCAATAGCAGGAGTATCAGCATATTTGTATCAGTTCCCTAAGCTCCACGTTCCACAAAGCCATATGCAGCGCCGGATAGAACCTGAATGTGGAATACAGAATGCCCTAGGAAAGGAACCACAGGCTTAAGGAATCTGCTACTTTTATAGCAAGCAGTTTTATATGGTCTAGAGGGATAGCAGATACAACATAGGAACTGTGATTCATACCTTGCTTTCCAGGATTGCCATTTCAAGGATTCCCAGTCCATAAAAATGAGTCAAAAGAGCACATTTCAATAGAGGATAAATCTGCCTTAATATGTATTTTCAGAGATTAAACTGTTGAACCACCATGCATGATTAAGAGATAAGATGATGGGATGTGCCATGGGAGCTAGAAGACATGTTGAGAGGAGATTGGCCAAAGAGAAGAATAATAGCAGAAACTTACCATCTCATTCATCACAAAACAACCTTAGACAACTTGGACTACCTAGCAACATCCCCACTCAAAAAGACCATCTATTACAGATGGTACAGGTAATACATGCCTATTACATTCATAGGCATGTAGAGAAGTGATTGGAGTGTCATACAGTGCCACCAGAGGTATTGGTCTGGAGTTACAGGGTGTGAGGGGAGTGTCTGAGAGTAACTGATGAGATACTTCATTGAAAAACCCTGGAGTTAAGGCTGAGTGTATGTGGTTGTCCAAAAGAATGTTCCCATTGCAAGAGGTTGGGAGGGAGTAGGGATAAAAGCTTGGTATCTATGTCCACAATGTAATGTCCTCCAACCAAACACCTTGGGTGGCTCATGTGGGCACCCTGTAGGAGACTCTTTGCTAAACCCATCCCTGAATTCTCACTGAAAGTCATCAAGGTTGTTAAAATCTGTCTCCCTTCTTTAAAAACCTCCAACACTATTTTTAGTATATTCTCTTTAGGGGAAAAAAAGTGTGGCTCATTATGTTTGGTTCTTACATGTAACTACTTTCTCAAGGATTTTGTTGTTGTTGGACAGCAGGGAAGGTGGAAACAGAGGGGCACTAATGAAATTTAAAAAGAACTTCTTTTTATCTCTCGGGATTTTAGCAGCTTTGGTTACTTGTTTATGTCCTGAAATTATAGCTTCTTTTTGATATAGAAATCTTAATTTCAATTCCCTGCAATATCAAAAGCAAAACAAAGACTATACTTCTTCAGATGAGCAATAAGCAGCAGGCTAAATGAACTCTGAATACTTCCTTGATGTTTAGTGGTCTGTAGTTAATAACTTATTATTCATTTTGCTTAAAGAAAAAAAAAACTACAACAGAAATTCAGGTGAAGTAACCAAAAAGAAAAAAAAATATATGCTACAAGTCTTCCAGATTTGTTCTCCTGTGGAGTTATTTCCAGGTTCAGGACATTTCTGTCTGTGCATTTCTTTATTTCCATGGAGCTACATGTGTGGTTCCCATAACTCTGTACATATAATGGGACATCCTAAATGAGTTTTAAGGGTCTCCTCTAGACTGGGACTTCTGTTCAATGCTATCACTGGCTTATTAGGATAGCATGAACTGAGTAGTTGTTTTTGTTTGAGTTTGAAGGTAAAATAATTACAAATCTCCAAAACATTCCACAAAGACAATTTGATAAATATGTCCATATTTGTTTTCAATATATTAGATGACTTTGTTCATGTACTGCAAAAAAATAAATCTGACAGTAAAAACTCCAAAAAGAAGCAAAGAAGCTAAATATCAGAAACATGAAATAAGGCTTCTTAACTCATAAGTATGCTTTTATCTTGAATCTCACTCAAAAGAGCCCTGAAACTGTTAACATTGCCCAGTCCTAGGTAATTCCATCTGGCATTGCTTTACTACTTATCCAAAAGCCACAAGGTCTTGAAATACCTTAATTTGCTTAAGTTTTAGAGCATCTTCTTTCAAATTGTCCTCTAAGTGAAATATCCTGAAGTGGAATATCTTGTATAACAAGGTGAACACCTTCAAAAAAAGCATAATGTAAGAAAGAACTATACATTGCAAATAATTTCCATTTATACTTTTTTTCATTGTTTATTGTTAAATAATAAGGGCAGGCAATAACTGTAATAAAGTATGAGAAAGGCTATTCCATACCTGCTTAATGGCAAAAAAAAATTCTATCAGAAGGAAAATAATCTAATTCTTTTACACACTGCTCAGAAGCCAGAGAGGCAAAAATTAGTGTAAAGAAGTCTTTCCTTTCTTTGCCTAGGACAGAGATAAATAGATGAATCTGGTTAGACATGACACAGAGAAGTTGATTTCTAGTAACCTTGGAGGACCATGTAAGATTGTAGAGAAAACACATATGTATTAGAGAAGATGGCTGTGACATAATTTGTTCTTTTAATTTCATTTATTTGAGGAGATCGATTGACATTTATGATTAAGCTTTACCCACCAGTATTTATTACCCGTATCTGCAAAGAATCTGCAAGATGCAATCATAGCAAATTCTTAGGGCATGCCTTGGGTCTACATCCTTAATTTAAGATAACCTCAGGGCTTTCCCCCTTTTCTAAATTGCCAAATATTAGAAGGGACCCAAGGTTTTGATGAGAATAAAATTTGAAAAGAGAGACTCTTACTTTGGCCAAAGGAAATTAGGCTTAAAATAGCTCATCCAACAGTTATCAGTATTGCACTTAGCACATCTGAATCTCCAAAAGGTGACTCATATTCACCTGAAAGAGTCAAATTGTAAATTTTGTCACAGTAAATTAGAAATTGGCCTTCCTTAGTCTCAAAAGCTCACTTGACTTCAGAGTTTAAAAAAAATTCAGCTTTGAGAGATAGCCCAGCAAATGCAGATGACATTGAAGACTGTCTGTCACCCAAGAGGTGAAGAAGGAAGATACAGACTCAAGAGAGATGAAAGATAAGTGATCGCAAAATACTCATCTCCTTACAGTTTTTCCAAGAGAGAAGTCTGCTTCCATTCCTCGTCATTTTTACCTGGAGACTTGGTACTATAGTAATGAAAGATCATATCAGGGTTGTTTTCTCCCTGGGAGATGGACCAAAGCTGGCTATTAAGCTTTAACTATAAAAGATTTTAAAGGAAGCTCATATAAGCATGAACACTCAGTGGTAATTGAAAGGGCAAAAAGAAATACTGATCTTGCGGCATAAAGTGGGCAGTGCATCTATGTGGCCTCTACTGTAATTAGTTTACACAGGCATGAATTCTAATTGATTAACAACATAAGACCTAATTTAAAGGCATACATATCCTGATGCTAATCAAGCTACCTGATCCATGTCTCAAGCATTATCAGCATGAAGAGCAATATTGCCAAATGTATAAAGGTGAGGAAATAGGGCCATTGTAAAATTAGAGTAAGAAAACTGGAAAGGCACCTACATCTGGCCTATTGCTAGCTTCATAACCACTCCTTTGCCACATGTTTGCAAATGTGATGGCCCTATCCCATTTGCCCACGGTGCCTCGCACACAATGAGCACACTTCATGTGGATGAATGTAATGATGGATAGAATGGAGTTAGAACTAAAAATTAGGAATCTAGGATTCTTAACCTACCTTTCGTCAACAGCTTTGTGGGCTTAGAAAAGCCATCTAACTTCTTTACCTCTTAGTTGTCTTATCTGTGTAATAACAGGTTAGAATCCATAAGCCCTGTGGTCCTTTCTTACTCTAAGATATAATGAGCTATCCTTAGGAAAGTTACTTATTCAAGTGCTCCTCTGTTGTATTTGTCTCCGAGCTTCCATATATGTGGGGTTTTCCTTCCTTCTCTCGATCTTCTATGTGTTTTGGATGGAACTGACTCTACCTCTGGTTTCCATGTTAGCATAGGGTCAACCCTGGCCAACTGGGGCATTTAATTCCTCCAGCCATTGTCATACAATCCGTCAAAGACAAAGATAGATACAATGATACTTCGGACTGTTGGGACAAACAATTCTAGAGATGATATGAGACAGGGACTATAGGACTAGATTATAAAGCCACTAGGCAGAAAACTGGGCAAAGAAAAAGGAACAAACTGAGTATTCACAGCATCATTGATCCCCTGAATCAAACTTCACCCAAAGCCAAAACAACATATAAACTTTTTTTTTCCATAAACATATAATGTATTTTTATCCCCAACATATGAACTTTTCTATTATGTCATCCAATGAATTCCTTTTACAGTTATGTCTGTTTTAGGTGAATTTCTGGTCAGTAGAAATGGAAAAAGTCCTTACCATTAATATTTACACACACCCTATAGAGTGTTTCAAACCCGTTGTAATCCATGAATATTTGGTAATAACAGAACTGACGAAATGTATCACCTATCCCATTCATCTGTCACTACAAAAAACAAGGTCTCCATTAGTTGGAGGAAAAGCCTGCGTCAAGTGTGTGTTTTACTAATGAAAGTAAGCTCTTGGGACACCTGGGTGGCTCAGTCAGTTGGGCATCTGCCTTTGGCTCGGGTAATGATCCCAGGCCTGCATAGGGCTCCTTGCTCAGTGGGGAGCCTGCTTCTCCCTCTGCCTGCTGCTCTGCCTATTTGTGCTCTCCATCTCTGTCAAATAAATAAATTAAATCTTAAAAAAAAATTAAGCTATTATTCCCTATCTAAAACTAAAGAAGATAAAAGTCATATGATGAATCTTTCTATAATAGACTTGGTCTCCAACCCCCTGATAGGCTTTCAAAGACCACAAAACAAAACAAAACAAAACAAAAAAACAGTTAAACAATGACTGTACTTAAGGAACAGAGTCCATTACTCATTGAGTATTTGTGATACTCCTTGCAGTTATTGAAATAAATATTCGCATGTTACTTCGTGTTTCTTTACTGGTGCCTTTCTCTGTTTTCTCTTTCAGACACATTTTTAGCAAAATCCATTTTTTTTTTTCCCAGCAAGATGTATGCTTATATTTCTCACTGTGTGACCCTTGGAACACTGGCTTTATGAAATAAGTCAGGTACAGGTTCTTGACTGAGTCAAATAGGTCTGGGAAACAATTTAAAATCTGTCCCTGTCTGGAAAATTTATGTTAATATTAGAATATCAAGTTAGTTAGTTTTTCTTCACCTTGTTTAATGCAGAACTTCCTAAATTATTTAGATAAAAAGCCATTCCATGCCCTGCCCACAATACCTAAAAACATTTGAGAGATCTAACATTCCCCTGAAACTGCTTTGGGAAAAACACTTGTTCAGCCTATGTTTTCAGAAATTACAAAAATTTGTGAAGACAATTTAGAATGCAGAATCAGGAGCTTAAACTCTTCCTCCAGTTATACCTGCATCTTGCCTGCCTGCCATCAGATTCCGTTAGGTTGAACCATATGAAATTAGCCGTATTTGATATTTCTGACCCACATTCCAACTCTTGTCCTCTGCATTAGATATTTTTCATCTGCTCCTCCAGGTGTACTCTCCACCCTTCTCCACCTAACTCTGTGTCCTGTGGGGTTGACATTTATGGTCCACATAGATGAAACTCCTCACTTTCTAGCTTCAGGTTGGGTTTGCCCAATGGAAGCCACTGAAAAATGGGCAGGTAGGATGGAGGGAGAAATACCTCTTGCCCCAGCTCTCTCCTTGTCTCAGATTGCTCTCAGTTATACACAAAGGCCACACTCCCACAGTCCTGTTTTCACAATGCTTTCTCTAGTACAGGGCTTTTCAACCTTAACGCTACTGCTTTCTTGGGCCGGATATAACACTTTGCTGTATGCATCTGTTTAACAGCATCCCTGCCCTCTATCCACGAGATGCCAATAGCATCTCCTCAGTCAATCCAAAATGTTTCCAGATGTTGTCAAATGTCCCCCAAGGAGAACCATTTAGAACAACTGACAGCTACTCTCCCCAGGTTTTGTTAAGTGTTCCCCCCTTTTGAACCCTCCTATACTATTGGTGGGAATGCAAGCTGGTGAAGCCACTCTGGAAAACAGCATGGAGGTTCCTCAAAAAGTTGAAAATAGAGCTACCCTATGACCCAGCAATTGCACTACTGGGTATTTACCCTAAAGATACAAATGTAGTGATCCAAAGGGGCACATGCAACCAAATGTTTATAGCAGCAATGTTCACAATAGCCAAACTATGGAAAGAACATAGATGTCCATCAACAGACGAATGGATAAAGAAGATGTGGTATATATATACAATGGAATACTATGCAGCCATCAAAAGAAATGAAATCTTTCCATTTGCGATGATGTGAATGGAACTAGAGGGTATTATGCTGAGCAAAATAAGTCAATCAGAGAAAGACAATTATCATATGTTCTCCCTGATATGAGGAAGTTGAGAGGAAAAGTGGGAGATTTGGTGAGTAGGGAAGGAAAAAATGGAACAAGATGAGATTAGGAGGGAGACAGACCATAAGAGACTCTTAATCTCACAAACTGACGGTTGCCAGGGGGAGGGGGGTAAGGAGAGGGTAGTTGGGTTATGGACACTGGGAAAGGTAGGAGCTATGGTGAGTGCTGTGAAATATGTAAACCTGGCGATTCACAGACCTGTACCCCTCGGGCTAATAATACATTATATGTTAATAAAAAATTTAAAAAAATTTTTGTAAAGTGGGGAAAAAAAATAGTTCCCCCCTTTTGCCCCTTCAGGCCCAGGGGTAATGACATACCCCTCATTGCTAACACCACAGTGGGTCTGTCTCCATCACTGGTTCCTTTGCTTTTGTAAATAGCTTTTACTAAAATTCTCCTCAGTTGTCTCAGTTTAGTGTCTTATGTGTTTGCTCTTGGGACACTAATGGATATACTCTCTATTTTTTCCCCGATCCTGTTGAACAATTTCTGTCCACCACTTAAAATCTGTTTACTTTCTTTAAATCTTGTAAAGTACTGCTTACAAGAGAAATAGAGGCAGCATTGATTGAAAGCTCACCACATGTCAAATATGGTGGCTGTGGCTTACATAATTGTGGTAATGACTGGTTGACTCGTGACCGCCCATTTTCTCTTTTCTTTTGTTTTCTTTTTTAAATATTTTATTTATTTATTTGTCAGAGAGAGTGAGCACAGGCAGACAGAGAGGCAGGCAGAGGCAGAGGGAGAAGCAGGCTCCCTGCTGAGCAAGGAGCCCCAATGTGGGACTCAAACCCAGGACCCTGGGATCATGACCTGAGCTGAAGGCAGCCGCTTAACCAACTGAGCCACCCAGGCATCCCACCATTTTCTCTTTTCAAAAAGTACTCTAATTTGGGTGCAAGTAGCCACCCTCCCTCACATAAATCATGTGCTTCAGGCAGGGCTGACCCTACTGCTAGCTTCAGATTGTTCTAAGATTGTTAGGACTGACCATTCTAAGCATAATCCATTGAGCCATTTGGTGATAAGCATTAATTAAACTTCGACTCACAAATAAGCATTTGGTACCATTTCGCCCAATGAGACTTGAAGAGCAGTTTGATGGCAGTTCTGGGAGAGACATTTCCTCACACCAAAGAGAGAGTTGCCAATAATGGCCTCTTTTTCTCTGAATTTTCCTTGTGCATTATAAGGTCTAGAACTCTTGCAACCATCTGAACACTGGTATGAGAAAGGAGTCACCACAGGCAGGAAGGCAAAGTTAGAGAATCACAAAGAAACGAGGCTATCGAATCAAACATACCTGATCATTGTCAGCCCTCTGGACTTTCTCAATTATGTTACCCAATATATTTCTTCATTTTGAAGAGAACTTGAGTTAGGATTTCTGCTACTTGTAGCTAAAAGCTTCCTATGACTCTAAGAGCTGGATGTATGCATCTGACACTGACAAGAATTCTCAGCTGAGCGATGTTAAGTGACTTGTTTAAAGAGAACAGACTAGAAAGTGTTCAAGCTGGACTAGGTCTGTCTGACCACACTTTCTTTCTATTCCATGGCTCTCTATTTGACTCAGCAATCTTAAATCATTCAGCTACCAGTGTCCACACAGAAGAGACACAATTAGGTAAGTTTTCATGAGGAGAGAGCAGTTAGATGATCCAGGAGTCTGCAAGAGTTTCCATGAGTTTAAGGGACAACTAAACTCAATATGGAGTTGCCCTCCCCAATGAATTGGCCCTGCTCGGACACTTAATGATTCTGCAGAGCTCTTTGAGTCTTTTCTACTGTCTCCACCTCATAGCCTCAGAACAAGCCTATGACTCTCAACCTTGTGCTTCCCTGTGGGGGCCAAGAGAACATCTTCATTTTTTTCCCATGTACATGGAACTCTGCATAATTATGTCTTGCTTTCACTTTTATTTCATCCCTATGTTTCAGTAGAGGTCAGTGTCCAGCTCTGTCTTTAGGTTTCCTCTCAAACTGACCATACTCTCCCAGATGCCCTCTTGGGTTTCCAACCCAGAGAAAGGAAGACGTGCAATCATGTCCGACTAATTGCCTTACCTCATCTCTCAGCCTTTCCTCCTTCTTACTCCTACGTGGAGTGGAAGGGGCAAGATTTATATTTCTTTTTGTTTGTCACGTGTTTTGCTTATTTCACATCTCTGACTTTGACCTCTTTCTGGGACCCTAAGGTAGATTTAGTGTGCAAAGAAAGGCTACTTTTCTGATAATATTTCCCATGAAGAATTACAGAAATATTTTTCCTGTCCCATTACAAATGTCAGCATACTGACCATTTGGAATTGTATTGAGAAGAAGATGAGATTGCATAAAAGCTGTTGATAAAATGTAAATGACAATAAAAAGTAAGATATCGTAGTCATATTATTAAGTCACAAAGGAAACGATCCATGTTGCCCCATATTCCAATTGCAATATGCTTCTGTACCGAAAACCAATTATGGAGTTAAAAGATGTCGACTGCGTACTGTTACAGTATGGAGCAAGAAATCAATCAATAAATTATATCAGTATGTTATTAGTAAATCTTTGACTCATGAAATAACATTTTAGAGTGAGATAATCTTAGAGATTTTCAATCAGTGGTTCTCTGCCTTTGCTATACAATAGAATTACCTGGGGGAGGGCTGAAACAATACAGATGCCCAGGTCCTATGTTTAAACCCACTACATCACAGTAAATGTTCCTTTTTGAGAAGAATGACATTACATGGGGAAAAAAATGAAAGAAGCTAAGAGTTGTTAATATAAAATTTTGATATTTAAAGTTAGAGCCCTTCTGGAAAATCAGGACTTTCACATGGAGGGGTTAACTAGAGTACAAACCTGAGATCATTTCCTCAGGCTGGCAATCTTATTTTCAGGGCCAGAGAAAGCAGAAGTGATTCTGTTTAAACGGTTTCATTTTTTGATGAGAAACATGAAGACTTTGCCATGTTTGTCCAAAGTTGCCCTCCAGAGCCCACATTCTAAGTGTCCTGCACTCCAGCAGAATTCCCAAAGACGGCAGTGGCCTCACCCCTAAATTCCCTCCCCATGACTCTGGCATTTCGGGAGCAGCACACCCTTCTCTGTCCCTCACCTAAATGAAAGCACGACTTCAGAGAAATGTGAGGTAGTTCCAGTTCCTCCTCACACTTCGATTGGCCTACAACGCCAGCTGATCAGAAACACAGATGCCTGAGATAGAAATAGTCCTGTCTTCCTGGCTCCCAGGGCCAGAAGACGAATGGGTGGAGGCCAGAGCCGCGAGGGAGGTGCTGCGTGAGGGAGCCAGCAGCAGAGTGAATCACCGCTGCCATTCAGAACGTGTCCAAAAGAAAGCGGGGCTTAGGGGGAGAGGAAGCAGGTTTTTTTATCCCGCGACTCTGTAGAGATGGTGGTGACAGCAGCTGTGCTTCCTCCCCTTAGAAAGTCATTTTAGCATTCCGATTTTCCCTAAGGAGGAAGCAGATGGAGAGAAGCTTGACTTACACATATGTGACTGCTGCTGGCTTTCCGACTGCTGCAACTGACCCTGGATTATACGGAGAAATGGGACTGTGGAGTGGGGAGGGGATCATTATTCAAGGGGCTCTTTTCAGACCTGTGGACCTAAAATCCCCAAGAGTGCATTAATGTTAGGGGGTAATTGTATACTCTTTGAAATTCTAAAAATGTGGCAGGAGGCTATCATTTGGTGTAGCATGATAATGTCTCCTGATTTCCTAGTAAACAAGAACAGCGTGACAGCTGGGACAGGCCAGGTGGCCATGAGGGTGAAGAGTACCGAGTTCCTGGCCACAGAGGGCTTGTAGTCGAGCCCTCTAGCAGCATGATGAATTGAATCATAGGCTACCAGCATAATCATTATCTCCCAGCATAATAACCAATATATTTCCTTTTTGCAGACGGTACTTCTCACCTGCACATCATCCTACAGAGAAGCACCTGGCACATTACTCAGGAAAGTGACATAATTGGGTGAAAAAAGCAAAGAAGAAAAAAAGCCTTTCTTCTTCCTGACTTCGCTTCCAAAGATTTAAGCCTAGAGGACACAGCGAACTCCTATAATGGATAAAACACTTGCTTCTTTTCTGAAGATACAGAGACAGATTCTTCTTTTCTGAAGCAGGAAGAAGAGATGAAAGCGGGAAAGGATGAGGGCAGAGAGTTTAATGAGAAAAGGAAGAGAATGCCAACTCCGTGAAAGCCACATAAACTGAAAACTATTTTCAGTGAAAGACAGCCATGACAATGTTCAGGCACGCAAGAGATGAGTGGGGGCTGACTTGACATCCTCAGACTACCAGGCCTGCAAAACACTGCCACTGGCCCTTGCATCCATGAAGGTTTCCCTTTGTGAGCAATGAGCTCTTTGTCAAGTGGATACCCAGCAGCTGGTATCGGTCCCAACCCAGAGACTTGGCTTTCACCTTTCTGATGTGCCTCACATAAACACCTTTGCTACATCCCAAAGAATGAGATGGGCACGGATACCTAGCAGGGTTGCGATGGACCATAAAAAATCTTCACATCTGTTATTTAGCAATACTTACGAGAACAACAACAATAAAATCTGGTCAAAATTCTCCCTGAGCAAGGAGACTAATAAATATATTCCTTTAAAAGTGTTAGAGATGGAACGATAGAAGCCCAAGTAGATTAGAATGTGGGGGTGGGGGAAAAGGTCGTCCATGTTTTGGGGCAAGAAAAGAAATGGCTTCTTTGAAGAAGTGACCCCAGACCCTAGTCTAAAAAGACAGGTGGGGAGAGACGTCTAAGCAGAGAGTACAGCAAGAGAACTATAGCATCCAGAGAAGTAGAAGAACCAGAAAGTTGTGACATAAAACTCAAAAAAGAGGGAATATAGAAGTAGTCCCATCAAATGTATCAGAAATTCTCTAAGAAACTGATGGACAATGAAAAGCGTTCTTCAGATTTAGCCATTGGATTTAGCCATAGGAGAGCATTGATGGTTCTGGTCCGAGCAATGCCAGTGGACAGCGAGATTGGAAGATGGATTGTGCCACATGAAGGATGAACTAGGAGAGGAAGTGAGCTGTACACATGGAGAGCTCTGGTTCTTAAAGTGTGTCCCCTGGACCAGCAACGTTAACATGACCTGGGAATTTGTTAGAAATGCAAATTCTCACACATACACACATATCCTCCAGCTGTCTGGGTTTTCATGAGCCTTCCAGATGACTCTGATGCTTGCTAGAGTTTGAGAACTATTGGTTCTTGTGATGAACTTGAGGTGTTTATTTAATAATGAGGAGGAATTTATGCTGTATTTACTTAAGAATATGGAAAGTGATTACATTAAAAGTATCTTGATAACTAGTGGACTATCTGTTAATGATTTCTGATAATGGTTAAGGAAGCATACATAATAAGTGAGATTAATAATAGATGTATAAACCCAGAAAATTCCTAAAAGCAGGTGACTAAGGAGTTGAGAAACCCACCCCAAATCCAGGCAAGGTGACTCGGCAATTTCAAGATTGCAGACTTATCATTTGTTTGATTCAATTTAATCAATTTTGTCCTTTCTAGAAACAAAATATTACTGTGTATGCGAAGACTTCTAGGCAGGGCCAAGGGGCAGAGAGAGTGTGGGAAGCTGGGAATCCTGGTAAGGAGGTGAAGGGGAGGTGGCAGTCACGACTGGGGAGGGAGAAAGCAGGTGGTGATGCAGCCAAACCAGCAAAGGCTGAAACAAGGACAGAGTAGCCCAAGACCCTAATCAGTGCCTGGAGGAGTCACACACTGTGGTTTGAAGGCAGGTTCCAATCCTAAGGCATCTGAGCCGATTGAAATCTATTCTGGGCAACCGGGCTAGCTGGAGCATCATGATCTAAGTGCCCAAGACCCTAGAGTCACCTACCCAAATGGCTCCAAGTTTGCCTCCAGAGTCTGTTCCAGTTCTCCTTGGGTCTCGTGCCCCAAGGACAGGCAGAGAAACAGCCAATGGGTGACTGATTGCTGGTGGGGTGATGGAACTTCGTGTCTGCAGAGGCGTTCCCAACATGGGTGTGAGACCCTTAACAAGTTGGGGACAGAATCAGGGGTGAAGAACATAGGATGGGGGCTGGGAGCCATGAAGCTGACTCCTTCCCACAAGAAAGTGAAGAATTCTAATCCCATACTGGCCTTCTAGATCATAATGAATGTATATTTATCAAAGTAGGAAGATAGAACACATTATAATTAATAACATATTAGTTAATTATTTATAAACACTTAGATGTGGGCCTTAATCTGTCTTCTTGCCCCAGGCCCCCACACAATTTAGGGGTGGGCCTGCTATTATCAGGGATGGTTAGTTATAAATATGCTGGTCATGATAAGAAATATTTTCTAGGGCACCTGGGTGGCTCAGTTGGTTAAGTGACTGCCTTCGCCTCAGGTCATGATCCTGGAGTCCCAGGATCGAGCCCTGCATCAGGCTCCCTGCTTGGCAGGGTATCTGCTTCTCCCTCTGACTCTCCCTCTTCTCTTGCTCTCTCTCTCTCTCTCTCAAATATATAAATAAAATCTTAAAAAAAAAAAAGAAGGATTTTCTATTATAAATTAGTGTATTGGCTTTCTTATTTATAAATAAATTTGTGGTGAGTCTCCTGATTATAAACTAATTTGTCATCATGCATTCTAATGAGCTCCCTAGTCCTGTATCCTTGAGAACGCGATCCAAACCACAGGGATCATAGGAAGACAATGGCACCCACCGTATTTGCCTCGGTGCTGGGTGGCATCTTGGACAACACTGTCTTTAAGAAGGGTATGAAGGAATAGGACAAAAGAAGGATAAACTAAAGGAGAGCCGAAGCCAGATACAAAGAACTCTTCTTTCAACACATAAAAAGGAAAAATGTCAGCTCTTCCTCAGTCTCATTTCAAAGGTTTAGTGTTAATGGCAAAAAAGCAAAAGTTCTAATGCATCGATTTGGAAAAAGCTGTTATCAAGTACTAAGTGTCCCTTAAGTAAAATTATGGAAAATTGGAATAGAAACTCAATATATTGCACAAATAGAAAATTATATAGAAGTCATAAAAGGAACATGTTGGAATCTACCTAGGCTCTAAAAATTAAGAATATCCTACTGAAACCATTTCTTTACTAGTTACCAGAGACCACTTAAAGTGACTACAGCGACAATCTATGTGGGAACCTTAGTGCCTTTAAGGCCAACTGCATATGGAATTGCCCCGGCCTGAGGCCGAGGTAAAGAAGATCCTGGCGACCCAGGCTCAGAGGCAGGTAATCTGCCCTGTTCTCCTCTGGGGACTCTCCCAAGCTGAGATTGTTTTTAATGGGAATTGTTGATTTATAAAGGTAGATGATTTTAATACTTTTCAAAGCTGAAAGGAAGCAATTAGAAGTTGTAACATGTCAGAACAGTATGTGGGTCTCTGGCATGCACAGCTTGAAAACACAATTTTTCCATTTGAGTTAAAAAATCACAAGGAAAATTTTAGCCCATGGCTCAGCTTTTTATAGATAAATCTTTGAGCACTTGTAGCTACAGACTGAAGGAATACCATCCATACTTGTCAACTCTGATTTTTAGAAAGATCCCCAATACTATCTACTCCACCCTGTGCTGGTTCCATCTGAAAGAGTGAGTAGAGAGTAGGAAAGAAGAGAAGGAACAGATAGAAAAGGGGGCAGGCAGGAAATACAGACAATACGGTAACACTAATACTGTCTCCCACTTGGATATAACACTTCCTATTTGAATGATTTTTACACGATTCTGATATTTGCTTGTTACAGGCACAGCCCACGAGATTGGGGTTACTTTGTTGATTTTACTGAAGAAAAAAATCTGGGCCCAGGGACATATCACTTGTCCAAGATTACACAGAACAGCTATATGAAGATTAGGCCAGAATCAATGAAATAATTCCCATCCTGTAGTCACAAAATTAATGATGATGTTGTTTAACCTATTGTGATAGATTGCTATATTTTGGGCATTTGCAAACCAATGGAATAGGAATGGCCATTTCCTCAACTTCACTGATGAGGGGATGGAGGCAGAGTAACTTGGCCAAGTCACCCAGGTAGCAAAGAGTCAAGAAGCCAGAACTAGCGGCTTTAACCTGCCCTCACTCTTCATCATTACACTCCCAGATGCAGTGCAGATAGGTAACATTCATTGGCCCATCTTTGGTTTCCAGACTTCACGAAGGAATAAGATGGCTGTCTTTTTCTATTTCTTTACTTTAATATTCTTTGCTGCTCCTTTTCCTTCATTCCACACAAGTCAACCTCAAATCCTTTTGAAATAAAAAGTAACTTTCTTGATGTACTTGGGCCACGCGCCAACCTCTTTATGTCCCCAACTAGAATTTCCAACCATGCTTCCATTGGTCTGCATGTCCCTCCAGTATATTTCCTCTATACCCTAAGCAATTAAATATTTATTTTTTCTTAAAAATGCATTATCCTATTCTACTCTACACACATTCTGTGAGAGATCAGCGTGGGATTAAGTCTGCCAGTTACCCGCCAGTATCTAAGCCTCTCCTTCTAAAAAATAGAACATTGGTTTCATGCGCCACTTCAATACTATTTCTCAGAGTACGGGAGGTCATCGGGCCGCCGTCAGGCTAACAAGATGTACGTAAGGTGGCTGGGGCTACCTGGGGGAGTTTTGGTTTCCTGACAAGGAAGAACACTACTCTTCTTTCACTTTGTAGATTTCTTCTTCTTTCACCTGCAATGCTCAGGGAAGGCTGGAGTTCAAACGTTTGGGATTCTTGAGGTGAACGTGTGGGTAAATCATAGGCCAAAAATGGAGGAACAGCGGAGAAAGCACCTAGGCTCCGGTGTCAACAAGAGCCACTGTAACAGTCCTGGAGGGCTGAATCCTGGTCCATTTTCTGCACAAGAAAAATAAACCCTTATTTGGATAACGACTGTGATCTGTTTTATGCAGTGGAAAGCAATCTTATCTGACACAGTGTGCTAATGCCCAGATATCAGTGTAACCACACCAGTAATAGGAAAAACACAGGAAAAACAACAGGAAAAACACATCTAACAGCAACAAAATCAACAGCAATTACATCAGAGGAGTACACACCATGGTTTCAAGGGTGTGAGTTTATGCTCCAAAAATTAGAAATCAAAGCCGGTTCCTATGGGCTTGAGGAAAAAAAAGAGAGAGAGACATTTATTGACAAGAGATACAATCAATAGAGAAAACAAAGAGACGTTAAATGAAAACACAAGTGTAAAAAGTGATGTAAAATGGACAACGAACATGTTTATTTTACTCTTATGTAATTTTTCTACACATGGTTTAGCCCTACATATTACTAAAGCAAATATCAATAAGCTTAATTATCCAGACAGAGCTCTATAAAGACAAAATTATGAATTTCAAAAATGCTTTCATTTGTACCCCTAATTTTTTGCATTTCCTACCAACTTTTCATATTTTCAGCCCCCTCCAAAACCTCATGATTTCTTTTTTATTAAAGATTTATTTATTTATTTATTTATTCATTTGAGAGAGAGAGAGTGCATGCACAAGTTGGGGGAGGGGCAGAGGGAGAGAATCTCAAGCAGACTAGCCCTGAGCCTGGAGCCTGACAGAAGGTTTGATCCCATTATCCATGAGATCATAACCTGAGCCAAAATCACCAGTCAGAGGCTTAACCAAGTGAACCACCCAGGTGCCCCTCATGACTTCCAACTCCGTGCCTTTTATGTGTGTCCTCTGACTCAGCAAAGGATAACAACCAAAGCTTATCTGCCCCATTCTTCAAACCTTCCGGACCCTGCACTTTGCTAGAAAGGGCATGGATATGCTAAAGTACCCTAATGTGTTAACTAGAAATCATGCCCTTCTCCCGCTTACATAAAATATCCATGAACCCTTAACACACATGCTTCTGGTAGGCCATTAGGAGTCTCAGACAGATACCATGGTACTCCAACGAGCCTTCCAGCTTCCCTTAAATGACCCTCTGTAGGGACCTGCTCGTTCTTATTCACAGAGCCAGCCCTGTCACCAGAAAAAGAGACCATCATACAGATGATAGCTTGACAAAACAGCAGGCATCACTGACCTTTGTGCTCTAGACAGACTCCTTCAGGATACCCCAAAGGTGCCCTTTCCCAAAGTTTTCCTAGTGAGCTCGGCATGGTTCTCTGGTGGGCACTCTAACTGGGAAACTATCTTGCTTTGTTTTCTTAGCGCTTGATCTCAAGCTTAGAAACTCAGCAGCTTCTATAATTCAATGCACCATTTTCCTTCACTAACTTTTGCATCGTGTTATTACACTTGTTTGCAGAGTCCCTTAGGATATATGGATTAAAATGGCTATAAGAGAAACTTTCATTTCTATTTAATTGAAAGCCACTGGTCAGACAAGTGTGCTGTGTAATTGTTCACATGGGATGCTAAAACAATCTATACTGTATTTTCCCAAACCTAAGCAGATCTGTATGGTTTTCTTTAACTTTGATATGCCCTTCTTTTCCAAACCAACTCTGAACTAAGTGACCTCACCAGTCTAGTTAAAAGCTCTAACTGGGGAAAGAGTTTTTGCTCTTGAGATTCTTCTGTGACTTCAGGCTTTATTTTTCAGTTGATTAGCAGAAGAGAAATTTGAACATTCATTTAAAGTCTCTATGATGGATGATTTTTAAAAATCAAATAATTCTAATTCCATATGGCTCTTAATGGCTTTTTATAACAGCAGCTATTTTATCCATTGTTCCCACGTGTTCCTCAGGTTGGAGAATGAAATTCAGTATCTGATAAGACGAAGCACCCTATGAACAATTACATGTAATGTGTATTTTCTCTTTTTCTGTCTCATAGCGTATTGAAGTTATGGATTCAGACGGAATCTCTTTGCAAATGTGGACAGCAGACTGCGCTCTGTCTTTTCATGCTGTCATATTCCTTTGTTGATATCTCTGTTTTAAGATGAGTTTGCCCCATGCATCACCAATTGTCTTTTGTTTTCACGCTGCAGGGAAGACTGGGCTAATCCATATGTCACTATGAAGCTTCAGGCCTCTCTGTCTGACAGGTACTGAGCCTGACAGCAATCTATTGAAAATGCATTTTAGACAGCAATCTATTGAAAATGCATTTTAGACTATCATTTTTCCAGTCTAATTTACTCTTAATAAAATGACTTTGAAGACAAGGGGTTCACTCTGTGTTGGTTTGCTTCTTGCAGATAATTGCATTTTGAGAAAGACTCATTGACAGTTTTCACAAATACAAAAATGATGAAATTCCCTTGGGAATAAAGATAGCTCCACAATAAGTAGCATCTTTTAGCCTAAGTGATCCCAAAGCACTTTAGGAACTATGGACATTAAGGTGACTCCCCAGGGTAGGGAAACGGTCAAACACTCATCCAAGATCTCGAGTGAGACACATTCTTCTCTGCACAGTGCAGAAACACAGCACTCACCCGGGTGCACACACACCTTTGTAAAACAATGCGTATTTATGTACTCTATGTATACATATGTGCGTGTTACCATTGCCGGCAAAATTTTACAGAAGAGTACACAGGTAAAATATTATAAAAATGCACACATAAAACTAATAACATCAAATTGCTTTTAAACATGATTTCCTTCTTAAAATTCACTTCATCCTGTGTATTTATTCATTTCTTCCCCTTCCCCAAAGAAGAAGAAAAGTAATAAAAAATTAATATCTACTGCCCCTTTATCCATTTTTAATTACTCTGGCAACATCTTTCATCACTTAGTACCCAGATGTCCAAATCGGAAAGAACAGTTCCTTTTAGCTACTTCTTCACGTGAAATCTTGCCAAATGGACACCTGATCACCTAGTAAAAAGTGTTAATTTATAAGGTGTGTGGTGTTTTTTAAGGCACTGAAATAATGTTTAGGGAAAAAAAACCCACAAAGTTTCTTAAACTGCTCATATCATCGGCAACATAATTGTTAATTATGTTGCTTTAAGAAACAACTACTCCACACTTAGAACACAATACCAGGATGATATATTTTAATTTTATTGTCTTAATAATTTAAATGATCACCCACACTATTTTGCTATGTCAATGATAATTAAATTTTGAAATTGAAGAAAGATGATTAATAACTTCTTAAAAATGGAGGAAATGGTTAGTTTTTCTCTTCTGGTTAGCTAGGTTACGGGATGCATAGACTGGTTTTCACTTATCTCAATTGTTATTTTGATAAGACGGAGGCATCGTATTTCTATTCTTTGAGACACTTGGTTCTGTAATAAGCGAGCTTTAGCACTGGGGAAGGAATAGTGAAGCAAACAGTGAGTGAAAATGACAGGGTCCCTGGGAATATTCATGCTCATTGTACAATGTCCATCACAGCCTGTTGGCCAGAATATAAAGAGGAAAAACTAAGAAGTAATGATCTTTTCCTGAGAAAGTCTCATTCTCTCTCTCCCTCTCCTGATAAAATCCAACACCAAATATTCCGAGAAGTTGGAGTAAGACCTTTTAATTCTGTTGAGCGTGCACCTGGGGCTGTGCTTCATCATCTCGGAGTTTCTATGGTTTGGGCTTTCTTCCCTGAAGGTGTGGAGAGGGCTTCATACTTGGAATATAATGTTTTGGTGCCATCTGGTGGGTAATTGACAGTTTAGCAGCTTCACTGAAATATCTATTGCTATGTTCTGAGGAAGGACGTAAGGAAGGGCCAGAGGAAGGGAGGAATTGTTAATCTCTGCAATCCATCACTTAGGAACCCAGATCTCCAAATCGGAAAGACCACCTCCTTTAGCTACTTCCTTACATGAAGTTTTGTCAATGAATACTTGATCGCCCAGTAAAAATGTCCATCTATAAGGCGTGTGGTTTTCTTTTAAGTCATGGAAATAATGCTTAAGGAAAAAAAGGTCAAAGTTTCTTAAACTACATACATCATCAGCAACATAATGGTTAGTTAGTTGTTGGGTCTGCAGGAGGGAGGGGTCACATCTGAGAGGCTCAAAGGCATATCTAGTAAATGGTGCTAGGCAGCAACCTTGATGGTCTGTGAAGATCAAGCTATCCCATACAATAAGAACTGAACGATGAATGGGAAAATCAGAGGTAGCTGCTGGCAGGAACTGACTTGAAAAGTCAAAGCTAAAATTTCATTACTGGGATTCCTGGATGGCTCAGTTGGTTAAGCATCTGCCTTTGGCTAAGGTCCCTATCCCAGCATTCTGGGATGGAGTCCTGCATCAGGCTTCTTGCTCAGTGGAGGGTCTGCTGCTCCCCCTGCTTTTGCTCTCTCTCCTTTCTTTTTCTCTCTGACAAATAAATAAATAAAATCTCTAAAAAATAATAAAATAAAACTTCATTACCAAAAATCTTTGAGGTCTCAAAGGTGTCTTAACTCAAAATGCATGCTTCCCCTGCCATTCTCAACTCAATTCTTAAAAAAAAAAAAAAAAAAAATGAAACAAAAACCTATTTCTAGTTTACCCTTTTCAATGATGCCAAACCATCCAGTGTCCAAGTCAGAAATACGGAGTCTGCTTGATGTTGCCCTCATTTTTCATCCCTCCCCATATGCAGTCAATTGGAAAGTTCTGTTGACTTCACCCTCTGTGTATCTCTTGAATCTGCCCATCTCTTCCTCACTCCCACCATTTGGTTCAAGCAACTACTCTCTCACCTGGTTGACTGATTACCTCCTAACCCTTCCACCTCCTTTTGCTTCTCTCACTTCCAATGTTCTTTCCACAGTGCAGTTAGGACTATATTTTCAAAAATTTATTTATTTATATATTTGTCAGAGAGGAAAAAGAGAGAGAATGAGAGAGAGGGTGCACAAACAGGAGAAGTGACAGGAAGAGGGAGAAGTAGGCTCCTCACTGAACAGAGAGTCACATGTAGTACTGGGATCATGATCTCAGCCAAAGGCAGATGGAAGATGCTTAACTGACTGAGCCACCCAGGTGTGCCTAGAGCTGTATTTTCAAAATGTAAGTGGATCATGATGCCACCCTTGCTTGCTTAAAATACTACAATCAGAATGCTTTGCTTTTAGGATAAAGATTAAACTCTAATGTAAACTGCAAAACTCTGCATGACCGGGCTCCTACCGTATTGTCTACTCTGCACACAGCTCAGCTCTAACCACTCAGGCTTTCTTCCCTGCCCATTCTTCTTCCTACCACAGGACCTTTGCATATGCTGCTCCTACCACCTGGGCACTCCTCTCTTCCACCCTCATCTAGTTAACTCTTATCTTTCAGAACTTAGTTCTAGGTCACTGAATCAACCCAGGTTGAATCAAATCAAAGTCCTTCATGTTAAGTTCTAATAGCTCCAAATTCCTCTTATTTGGATAAAAATAATGCCTGCAATTTTACTTTGAGAAATTATTTGAATATCTATCTCCACCATTAGAATATAATTCCCATGGAGGTAAAGACTGTGTATATTTTGATTCACCACTGTGTATCCTAGGACTAGCACCATCTCTGAATTAACACATATTTGATAAGGGAAGAAAGAAGGGAGGGAAGAAGGAAAAGAAGAAGGAATGGCTGGAAATTATAAAAATGATTACTATAGTAAAAACTAAGTTTTTCTAATATTTAAGTATATAACTAAAATTTTTTCTTAAAACCTTCTTTATGATCTTTATGATCCAGTATATATTGTGTGAATGCCCTCCTGTGGTCCCTAAAAACTAAAGGTCCTGGGTAATGTAGTAATTATCATGGTGCTGCTCAGATCGGAAGGCCAGAGTTCCAACCCCAGCTGGGAGAACTGAGGCAACTACCTTCACCTCACTGTGGCTCCATTTCCTTCTGCATGAGAGGAAGATAATACAGTACTTACCTTACATAGTTGAGAAGAAATCAGGTAGCCCAAGTGAAGCACTCAGTAAATTCTTCATCAACACTAGCTTTTACCATCACCCATAACTGAATTCTCCTGTAACATGCTGTCACCCATGGGCTTCAGCTGTAGACACCGTTCATTTGCCCTCTTCTTCCCCTTCCGGCTACCTGGGCCTATCATGCCAAAACCCTCTTCACCCTCAAAGGCCTAACTCAGATGCTGTCCCTTTCAGAAAGTCTCTCATGCCCCTTTCATAAAAAGTATCCTGTGTTGGCCCATTCACACCTGGTAAACTCTTGCATGGCACTCACAACAGGTACATGGGGAAAACACCCAACTGGTAAATTTTTATTTGAAAAATACCTAAAATGTATCTATAATAAAAGGTGCCTACTTTGCAACTAGATAAACATTTCTTTCTGTGCAATTCTTTTAAACTGTTCTTTCCAATCATAGTAATAATAATGGCGTTTTTAAAACCCTTCCCCTGTGCCATTATGGGACTGTTGTAAAACCTACCTCAGAGGACTGTGGAGGGGAAGCAATAGGACAGCAAGAAATATAGTCTGCCCTGTGGGCCACCAGAAGAAGAAGAAGGGGAAAAAAAAAAAAAAAAACAAGGACAGTAAGGAAGCAGCTGGCTGGAGGAAAGAACATTGCCTGCATCTCTAGGAGATTCTCTCAATGGAAGCCCCTGAGGGATATACAAAGATGGCCAAGAAACAGTCCGTATTTAGCTGCTTGCAGGCCCCATGGGAACGATGCCATCTCACAGCAGTGCCAAACAACCGAGAGCTTTCCTTTCCCCTTCCCATTCTCCCCGATGAGGGAGAAGATCCAACTTTAAATCAGATTTGGACCTTTTACTTTTATTTGGGATCAGACCATTTTCACAATTGAAATAGTACTTGTGACTTTGAATATCTGAAAAATGTCTTAATCTCTAAAATGAAGCAGAAAATTCACTGATCAATCTGTACTTTCAACCAGCAGCCGAGGAAGGACTTTCCTGCCAAATAAATTTTAAAAGGACAACGGGAGTTTAAAATAAAGATGATTTCTGATTATATTTCGAGTCTTGTTTGTTTAACATATCAGATATACACTATTATTTACCTTAATTCTCAGAATACTGTGAGGGTAAGCCTAGTATTATTAAGCACCATTTCCATTTTAAAGTTGAGGAAACGGGTGCATGGGTGGCTCAGTCGTTAAGCATCTGCTTTTGACTCCGGTCATGATCCTGGGGTCCTGGGATTGAGCCCTGCATCGGGCTCTCTACTGGGCGGGAACCCTCCTTCTCCCTACCCCATTCCTCCTGCTTGTGTTCCCTCTCTTGCTGTGTCTCTTGCTGTCAAATAAATAAATAAAAATCTTTGAAGTTGAGGAAACTGAGGAGCACCTGGGTGGCTCACTCAGTTAAACATCTGACTCGTGGTTTTGGCTCAGGTCCTGATCTCAGGGTCATGAGATGGAGCCCCATGTCAGGCTCCACGCTCAGTGTGGAGTCTCTTTGGGATTCTCGCTCCCTCTCCCTCTGCCCCTCCTGCTATTGCACTCTCTCTCGCTGTCTCTCAAATAAATAAATTTTAAAATAATAATAATAAGATGAGGAAACTGATACATTGAGAGCTTACATAAGTTTCCTCAAGATGCTCACTCAGCAAGTAAATTTGAGACTCAAGATTTGAACTCTGTATTTGAACCCAGGTTATGTTAAACTACTCTGCTATAAGTAGTTAAACTCATAGCAATAATATTTATCTTAGGCAATCACATTAAACATTTTAAGTTAATTTTTTATATCCATAGTTTCTTTTCTTTCCTTAAAATGGGATTCTACACCAAAAACTCATTTTAATTGTTTGCTGAAATTTTCCGAGGCTTCCCTGGAAATCCCAATGCCTGGGGTCGCTTCTCAATCCATGGAGGGGCTGCCACGGGGCTCTGGCTAAAGGTCTCTATTTTTATGGAAGTCACAAAATTATATATATTTCTGAACCCAGGAAATTCCATTTTTAGTCTTGGAGAACCTATCTCTTTGTCTAATTCTCTTCTCCCAAGAAGGCTGGGACTGGACTTTCTTTGTATTAAAAAAGTTGGATTTTCAGTTTCCCTTTAAAAAATTGGAAGTCTGGCCCTTCTGGGCACACATCCCACAGAACAAAAGCTGGGACAGTGTAGTAGCTGCCTTCTTTATCCAAACCACATGCCCTCCAGCTCACCACAGACCCTTCTAGCGCACTCCTCCCATCATTTTATCTGCCATACCCTTCTAAGCATTTGGATTTGTTAACCTTGGCTTGGGTTTTTGCAGACTAAATCCAGGAAGGTTTGTTGTGACTTCTTCTTTGGAAAGTGTCATAATCCTCCCTGTAAGGGATTAAGCAAAATAAGCTACCTTTCTGGATGACAGGAAGAAAAAATTCAGGGGCAGGGGGAACCTCCAAATTTGATTTGCTACTTCTCCCTAGTAAAGGAAATACATTTCCATTCTTGTACACCTTAGTTGGTTGTCTGAAATGCACACCTGCTCCCACTGAGATGTAATGGCTATATTCAACATTCCGCAATGAACCAAGTAGGCCTTTAATAAATATTTATTGAATCAAGTTGTTTGACAATTTCCGAGTAGATTAGCACAAAAATAGTAAAGTTCAGCATCCATGTCTAAACACAAACAAGAATTTGTTCTGGGAATTTTAATTGCATCTAGATTCACATGCACTAAGAAGTTTGCCAACTGTTACCCTTTGGAGTTGCAAAGTATACAACTGAGAATGACGTCTTTGATTGCTGGCTAAGTAATTAGTTCTCTGGGCCCTAAAACATTATTTAAAAGGGAATCTTTAAAAAGCTGTCACTTTATCCCAGATGTGCCATCTGTATGGGTTCAAACCTACATAAAGTAACAAGGGCTTCTGAAAAGTGAGCTGGATAAATTCAGTAACCTGGGATTTCCTCTGGTTAACAATGCTCCCAACTTATCAAGAAAAGACGTGTCCATGCTCTTTGGCTAACTGTTCAATGTAATTCAACATGTGTATATCTGGACCCAAGAAAGAGCAAAAGAGAGCAGGGAAGTGCCGAAATCAAGGCGCACTCTGTAAAACGAAGATGTTTGAAAGGATTTGTTGCCCTCACTGTTAATTATAGGCTGCTTCTCCAAGAATTCTCTTTAATGCTGGCTTTTCCTACTAGTGTAGCTCAGCAAAGTGACCTACTGTCAGCTTTCCAAACCACCTTCCTTCTAGCTTTTTTGCTTTTTCCACAGGACAAAATGCTTCAAGGATTGAATCATAGGTAGCTTACAAGAACAAATACTGGAGCCATTATATTTTCAGACTTCCTTTGCTGTTTGGAAGCTGGGATCCCTTACCGTAGACAATGGACCGGCTCGCCCGCGGGGCTCAGGGGATCCCATGGTAGATAATAGCAGCAACAGCATCCAGGGTTTAGCCATCGGTTGCTAACTATTTTGCATGTGCTTTAAATATTCTCTCATCAATTCTTAGAACCCCCCCATGTTTTACAAAGGTAGAATCAAAGCTCACAAAGGTGAAGTGACCTGTTACAAGTCACACAGTTATTGAACTAGGAGTTAAAAGCATCTCATCTGCTTTTAACTCGTGGTTCAATTCACAACGTATCCCTAAACCCCAGGCCTTGCTGGTGCCTTTAAAACACTCCAGGGAGGTGCAGAGAAGGGTCATGGCATTATGACTTTTGAGTAAGAGATGGGAAGATGCTTTATTCTTGTATTTGCTTGGGGGACAAAATGAAATCAGAAATGTAAGATCCTGAGGATTCAAAACACACACACACACACACACACACACACACACACAAAACCTTTGAGCCACTAGCCTCAAGGCAAACCCTTGGCTGTGGCCACATTATTGAGGGCCGGAAGTGTACATAGGCCTTTTTGTCTAATCATCTAAAGTACTTAATTGGCCTCACCTAATCACACACAACAACCCTTTGAGACAGATTTCATTACTGGTCCCATTCTACAGGTTGAGAAGCTAGGAATTAGAGAAGTTAAATCACTTGTACAACAACACACAGCCTAAGGGAATGCACAGCCTCGCTTTAAATCTAGTTCTGCCGATTGCAGCCCGAAGATGAATCTCCTTGGAAAGAATGATTTCTCCCTTCTCCATACCCCATTTCTCACTCTAAGCCCAATACCACAATGGTAATCCCACCTAGAATTCTTTTCTGTGGGGAGAGGGATTGCTAATCAAACATCAGAGTTCTCCCTTTGCTCTAGAGCACGGCTAGGCAGGTAACGCTGGCTGCCAGTCCTTCAAAGCTAACTGTGCCTGAGTTGCCTGCCCATCGTGTACAACTAGCTGAACTAGATAAACCAAAGTGCCTGATAAGGCAGACACTGGAAGGAAGGGTGGCAGCACAGCCCTCTTACTCAGAAAAGGAAGTTGGTAGGTCCTGAGTGCCTAGGATCCAGAAAAGCTGGGCTGCCAATGGCAAGTAGCGGTAATAATGTTAATGTTAATCTGTAAATGTACCTCCAGCTGTGATTTGCCTCCAGTTGGTACTGGTTGCATTAAAGTGATGTTCTACTTTCAAACACGTTTAGAAAACTTGGGTGTCTCATGGGTGACTGTGAGAGCCGAGAGCATGCTGCGAAGGCCATGGGCACCCTGCCACACTGTGAGAGTACCCCAAGGTGGTATGGCGCCTCCCGCATACCCCCAAATGCAGCACCTCCCCCCCCACACACATCGCATGCAAATCTTTTCATTGAATCATGTTGTCACCAAGTCCCACTTCAGAAGAAAATGAAGAAGTCTTTAGGGGAAATAATCTACTGTGATCAGAGGTTCGAGAAATTCCCCTTGTGGCTGAAGAACTTGAGTACCTGTCTGTGCTAGGACTGCCCCCTCAGAACCCACAACAGGTATATAAGGAGTATCCAGACAGACCACTGTGGGCGCTGTCACCCCAGGTCTATGTCCCAGAATGGACAGCAGCAAGTAGAAGAAGCTTCTGTGGCTTTTCATTGACTCATCTCTCCAAACTCCACAGTATAGAATGTTATCAAAAACAAAAAAAAACAAAAAACAGCCAACCTCAGATTTTTTTCAAGTTATTTAAGTTTTTTTATAAGATACAGGAAACTTAGTTCCATACAAGGGCCATGAAATGATACATCTAAGCAAAATACAAAATATATTATTATATATTATAATTCTAAAGAATTAGTAAAGAGCATAGAACAGCTTGGGATTTGTGATCAGCTGACCTGGGTTGAACCCTGTTTAACCATTTATTGGATGTATAATCTTGGCTAAATTAGTATCTCTGAATCTCAGATTCCACATCTGTATGTACCCACCACTTAAGGTATTGTGATGATTAAAATGTTAATGTCCGTCAAATGCTTCTTATACAACTCACCATAGAGTAAAAACTCAGCAGATGGTGCCTAATATTATTAAGAAAAGTAAGTCAAAGGACAAACAGCAGTTTTTCTCTTATCCCACCAAGAGTTAAATATCTTTAACCACTTACCAGGAAGAATTATAGAATACTCATCATTGTCTCATTTCTCCACAATGTCTTCTTATGTGACCTTGGGTAATAAAATGATTCATTTCAAAAAAACAAGAGGATAGAAAGAAAGTTATCCTAACAAGTTCATCTAACCTTTCTCAATTTCCTCATCTGTAAAAAGGAACAGGAACACTTATCAGTGTTGTACAGATAAACTCAGTTTGTATATGTGAAAATACTTCGAAATTACATGATGCAGGGGCATGTGGCTGGCTCAGTTGGTTAGGAGTCCACCCTTGATTCTGACTACAGGTCATGATTTCAGAGTGGTGAGATCAGCCCCCCACATGGGACTCCTTGCTGGGTATGGAACCTGCTTGAGATTCTCTCTCTCCCTCTTCCTCTGCCCCACCCCCTACTCATGCGTCCCCACCTCCCCCAATAAATCTTTTTTTTTTTATTAAATTACATGATGCAATTAAGTTCAAGATATTTTTATTTCCTTTTTGGGACAGAAGGGTTTGAAGATATAGGATCTAGTTTTAAATAAAGAACTCTGACTAACTGCCTCATCAAAAAGTGGCACTTTCTGTCTAATTTTATCCTTATTACTTAAGGTCAAACTACACCACTTTTTAAATTTTAACTTATCAATATCAATGATCAATTATGAGATTAAAATATATTAACTGCAATTAAAATATATTAACTGGGAAAAAAAGGAACTATTATCATCGGAGGGTCTCATATCTCTATCGTTTGCCTTCCCAGGTAAATTTGATGAAGAGAAAAATCACCTACACCACCATAAGATTTTCCCTGCCAGACCCAAAATGTAGCATTCTGAACAGATTTTGACCAAAAGCCTTCCTTCAAAAGAGACAATGGTGCCTGCAGTGTATATACTGCAATTAGTATCTTTAAGTAACGAGGACTTTGCTTAGTTTTTTATATTGATGGAAACACTTTCATCTACAGGTATTTTACTAATTGTATTTATTTATAATTGTATTTATTTAATTATGCTTTGCATATGTAATGAAACCTGGCAAAGTGAACATTTCTACAGACAAATGTATTCGTATCCTATTTTTTTACACACACATGCACAAAATCCTCTGCTTCTTTCCAAAAAGGCTATTTTGGTTTAATGTGTATAACCCAGGTGGTTTCCCTGAGTAGGGCTTGGGTAGTGTACTTTGCCAGGCTGATAAGACTATTATAGTCTGTACTTAAGACTTGAATATTTATATATCACAGTTAATTTACTGAAGTGGGTGAAATATTTTTAACTCTCATTCTCTCTTTACTGAGGGAATAATTTCCCTTGGAGAGAAAGAATATTATTAGCATGGAAATTAAAAGGTGTGATGATTTAAAAATAGCAGAGCAGTGAAAAGAGCAAGTTCTAGGGTCATACTGCCTGCGTCTGCTAGTGGTAGCTGTGTGACTTCAGGCAAGTCTCTCAACGACTCTGTGCCTCAATTTTCTCATCTTTAAACTCAGTGGTAGATACACACAAACTCTCATGGAATGCTGCTGATTTCTCCATAAGCTGAGTGATTACAAATAAAGAACATAAAGGACAATAATGAGACCTAGCAGAAGAATTCATACATGTGCATGAACTCTTGCTACAACCAATTTGACATGATATTTTTCCTTTCGAGTAAGAAGGTAATAGTTTATTCAGCTTGGCTCAATGTAAGCTTTTCGGTTACTGTCTAAATTTAGTCTTATAATAATTTCTTTTAGGAGTGAAGCTGAAGTAGCATGTTTTAGTGTACCCATGTGTTTATTATACACATGGTGGTTATTGCTACAAGTGAGTTAACAAAGCTCTTTTTTTCCTGTTGGTTTCAAGAACATTCATACTCAATGAAATGTGAACTCCCATATATTGTCTTCTGTGAGCCCTGCACGACCTGGGTTTATGTTTTACCTCTCACAGGTAATTCTTCCTTCAAAGTGATAATAGTCTAGCCCAGAAGTAGGTAAACTCCTGCCCATGGGCCAAATTGAGCTTATTGCCGGTTTTCATATGGCCTATGAACTAAGAATGGTTTTGATTAAATGGGTAGAGAAAAAAAAAATCTAAAGAAGAATTGTATTTTGTGACATGTGAAAATTATGTGAGATTAAAATTTCAGTATCTATTTAAAAAAGTGTTATTGGAACACAACCATATTCATTCCCTTACATATTGTCTATTTTCTTGGCTGCTTTTGTGCTACAACGGCAGAGTCCAATAGTTAGGACAGAAACCATATGGCTCACAAAGCCTAAAATATTTAGTATCTAGCCCTTAAAGAAAATATTGCTGACACCACCCCCAAACCCCATCTAGCCTAGCCTAACTCTATCCCAGGAAGAACAGAAGATTGGCACACTAACAAGATTATAGGCAAGATTCTATTAAGCAGAGGATAAGCTGGTATTTATCTGATGACTGAAGAATAATCTTCTGCTTCAAGACAAGAGAGAAAAAAAAAAGGAAAGAAGAAAGACCAGTTATTTGCCTGCTAAGAAACTCTACTTAAGGATTACTCATCATAAGAATTTTCCCAAATTGTCTTATAGTGGTAGTTGGACCCTAATTATACTAAATGGGGACTTATTTGGGTTATTCCATTATGATAGTAGACAGAGAGTGAGTCAGAAATTCAGGCAATTGAGACCAAACCAAAGCTCACTCCATATCCCAGACTGTTGGTGACGTGTTAAATACCTACCAGGTTCACAGCTCTTCTGGGAAAGTGATGTAAAGCATTCCTCCCCCAGGAGGAACTGCCATGTTTGGTACCATTCAACATTCACCCACTCACTTCCGACTCTGTTGCAAGTATCACTGTCAGTTCTGAGGTTACAGGGATGATCAGGGAAGCACTGTCCGTGTTCCCATGGAACTTAAAATGCAATGGAGGTGACAAACAATAAGTACATGAATAAAGAAAGAAATGTTGAAAAGTGATCTAAAAACACAAGATATTAAAAAAAAACACAACTGTATGATTCCACTCATATGAAGTACATGGAGTAGTCAAATTCATAAAGACAGAAAGAAAATGGTGGTTGCCAGGGAGGGAATAATGAGTCATTATTTAGCGGGTACAGAGTGTAAGTTTAACAAAATGAAAAGAGTTTCTGGAAGTGAATGGTGGTGATGGGTACACAATCTGAATGTGCTTACTACCACTGAACTGTACACTTAAAAGCAACTAAAGTGGTCAATTTCATGCTATTTGTATTTTACCACAATGCTTTAAATTGGGGGAAAAAATACTAGAGATAAAGGGATGGTTCTACAAGTTTCCATAAAGAGGAGGAAAAAAAACAAAAGACAGGTCATCAACAAAAAACAAACAAACAAACAAAAAAACACCAAACAACAACAACAACAAAAAAAAACAAACAAAAAAAGAACATTCAGCTTCTGATCAGGAACCCCGGATGCTAGATAACAGGGAAGAAAAAATTTGAATTCAAAATTCTGTGCTGAAATTATCTTCAACTTACCTTCTTTACTCAGATACATTAAAGATACATTAACTAACCACGAAAATGGAAAAAGTCATTTTCAGAAAAACACACAGGCATACACAAGGTATCATGATGGTGGCTGGCTAAGGGCTGATGTTTATGTTCATGTATTTTCCATTTTTAAAAATATTTTGAATAAGTAATTCATTCACATGCTTCAAAAATCAGAATACATAGAAAGATATATCTGGTGCTCAGGCCCATATTCTCAGATGGTCCTTATTGCTCATTTCCAGAAGTAAACGTTGTTGGATTCTCATGTAACTTTCAGAGTATCACTATTCATACAGAAGCAAATTTGAATATAGATTCTTTCTCTTCCCTTCCTTTAAAAGATTGGTTTAAGTGGGGTGGTAAAGTGAGGCCTGAGTAGCAGGAAGACAGCCATGTACAGATCCAGGAGGAAAATGTTCCAGGGAGAGGAAAGAGAGAGACAAGAGACCCTGAGGCAGGAACGGTTGTCTTGTGTTTAAGGATCAGAAGTAAGGTCAAAGCAAGGAAGAATGCCAAAGTAAGGCTCAAAGGAAAGTCAGACTGCATGAGGGAGAGTGTGGCAGGAGAAAAGGTAGAAAGGAAGGCAAAAAGCCTGTGACCCCACCTAGAATGATATTTGATAGCTGGCCAACCCTATCTTCATTGAGCAACTGCCTGCCATGGTAGCCATTCCCGTCTACCGCCGAAGGACCATTATGATGGTATGACATCAAAAAAAGGATTCGGTGGACCCCCTACTTGTTCCAGGAAAGGGCCAGCTATGGTACAGCCCCACCCCTAGCACTGAACAACTGGCCTTTTTTCTTTTTTTAAGATTTTATTTATTTATTTGACAGAGAGAGAGATCACAAGTACACAGAGAGGCAGGCAGAGAGAGAGGGGGAAGCAGGCTCCCTGCTGAGCAGAAAGCCCAACGTGGGGCTTGATCCCAGGACCCTGAGATCATGACCTGAGCTGAAGGCAGAGGCTTTAACCCACTGAGCCACCCAGGGCCCCCCAACTGGCCTTTTTTGAAACCTCCCTGGGTGGTTCACTTGCTCCTGTGGCCAACCAAGGAATGCTGTGTTTCTAAAGTTCAAATAGAAATTCTCCCCCACTTCCAAAAAATCCCACCTGAATAGGATGTTTGCCAATCAGAGACAGTGTTTCCTCTTTGTACACTACAAACCTACTCTACTTTCCACCACCTTAGAAACCCTGCTAAAACAAACCTGCTGACAGACGAGTTCCCTTGCCCAGTTTAGGGGGAAGCGGCCTTTGCTCATTTTGTCTTTGACACAGCTCCGTCTTTGACATCACATTTGGCCTAAATACAGGGCCCTCCCTTTCCCCAGCTCTGAAATGGAGAGGGAAGAGAAAAGGGAGAAATCAGCAATTTTTTTTGTTTATTTATTACTTTATTTTATTTTAGTATTTTTTAATGCTTCTTAAAATCTACTATCTTAAAAATCTCAAAATCTTAAAATCTTAAAATCTACTATCCCCCAACTGATTTCTATTTTGTCCAATACATGCATAGACATAAACTCATGAAACTTCCCAAGTTTTATTAAAATGATATTAAAAAAATCTTTGATATAGTTCCCATAAAGCAATATTATGACTCAATACTCATTTTTAGATAAATTATGATGAATTCTTTAAAATTCTAATTATAGTTTAAATGACTTAATTACTATTCAAAAACAACACTTCATATACCCAATTCAATAGACTTCTTTAAAACATTCCAAAGGATTAAAATAATCATGTATACTCTGTAATTTCACCTTAATTATGTATTTCTATGACTGGTTTTCAGTTTCTATGATTTCTGTTTTCTTTGTAAACCATCTTTCTTCTCCATGGTATTTCTTGCTTGACAAAGGGGTAACGGCAAAAAGATGAGAATCTAAATTTTTAAATGTTTTTATATTAAAAACAATGTATACTTAGAAAAATTTAAAACAGCATAAAGTGGGTAAAATAAGAGGTGAAACTTATAAGAGGTGAAATAAGAGGTGAAACCATGAATTCTACTCCTATGAAATAATCAAAATATGAACTGTGTGTGTCTGTGTGTGTATGCACACACATGCATGTGTGTATTTAAAAAAATTAAATAAAGAGTGGGACTTTGTGAAGAGTTTTAGCCAACTGCAAAATTAGCAGACACATAGTCCACACAAGACTGCTCTCACTTCTGACACCAACTGTAAGTTTGTGGGGATCCCAAAGCCAACATCAGATTTGAACATTTTCTAGGACTCAGAACTCCCTGAAAGCTGTTATACTCACGGTTACAGTTTATTTCAGGGAAAGGATACAAATGAAAATCGCCTGATAAAGGAATTACATAGGGCAGGGTCCAGGGAAGTACCAGATGTAGAGCTCCCACTGTCCTCCCCCCTAGAGTGTTAGGATGCTTGTGTAACAATATACATGTGTGTAACAATATACAAGGAATATTGCCAACAAAGGAAATTCACCCACGCCTCAGTGCTCAAAGTTTTTGGGCCTCTATTATATAGGTATGATTGATAGGCTCATCCCCCACCTCTTTGAAGTCAGTCTCCAGGTTGTCTGACCCAGCATGATCCTACATGACATTGCTGGGTTGTCTGGTGTGGCTGGCTCCTGCAACATACTGTTAGACCATCTGGTGAACAACGCTCAGGAAAACAAAGACACTCCTTTCTGACCTGTCATTCCAAAGGCTTGGTGTTTACCCGCAAGGAGCCAAGGTTGAAGGTCAGAATAGGGGATGGGGTGCTGTTTCAACATTGATATGCTCTGTTTGCACATTACACATAAAAGAATATCCTTTTTTTTCCAGAAAGGAAATCTGTTTCCTTACTTCTCCACTGAACCCCGTTTGTTTGTTTGTTTTTTTCTTTAAAGGTAGAGATCTTTTGGCAAATCTTTTCTTTTCCTGATGTTGGTGGAGCATGCAGAGAAATGGTTCTCTGCTACAGTAAAATTAACAGCCAGAACATGTAGAAACTTGGACCCAACTCTTCTTCTCAGACTTAAATCAACAATCGAGTCTGGTAATGGCGGTCCTTAAAACACATCTTCTCATCTAAAGGAATAGTGTCCACTCAGTTCTAGCTAATGGTTGCATGGTGAGAATAAGAGAACAGTTTCCTAAGAAAGGTAGATAATCTGAAATCACTCAATTCATTTCATTTGTGTGAAAGTCACATAGAATAAAATTAACCATTTTAAGGTGAAAAATTCAGTAGAATTTAGCACACTCACTATGTTATGCAATCAGCACCTCTATCTAGTTCCAAACCATTTCCATCATTCCAGAATAAAATTACACAGCTCTTCCCACTCTTCCTTCCTTCCAGCAACTAAAAGTCACCAATCTACTTTCTGTTTGTATGGATTTACCTATTCTGGGCAGTTCATGTGAATGAAATTACACAATATGTGATCTTTTGTGTCTGGCTACTGAAATCACTCCATTTTAAATGTGGTCAAAATGCTAAAAGAAACAGTGAACAACAATACTGGGTTAGATTAACATATTAAGATGGGTATGGCCAACCAGCCAATAATTAATAGCTGATATTATTAACATTCTGATATGAAAAGACAGAAGAGGCTATAGATAGAATTTAATTAAAAGAAGGGGCCTGGCAAGATGTTTTCTAGGAAGACAAGGAATTGAGCTAGATCGTTATATTCATAAACCAAGTCAAGGACACAGAATCCTGTAGAGAGAACCTGTTAGAATCATGGTTTCAATAAGAAAGCTAGGCCCAGTGTCTAGAAAGTCCTAGAGAGTATAGAGAAAAGAACTCCAAAAGTGGCAATCAAGTAGACTGCAGACTTACAAAACACGGAAGATTAAAAAAAAAAAAAGAAGAGAAAAGAAAGTTATGGAGTAAAGTAGAATAATGGTAGAGATGATACCCATTGGAACTCAGCTTGAAAGACAGCTTTGCTTTGATGCTTAACATTTTATTCTCAGGTTCTCCATCAGAAAATAAGTATAATTGCCCATTGTGTTGGATTGGTGTTAGGATTATAGATATTCTTTATATAATATCTGGCACAAATTAAAAATTATTAAGTATGAATTATTATAATAATGAGACCGGTATCAACAGAGTTATTTTTTGGTTTTGTTTTTGTTTTCAGAAGTTTAAGTCAAAACTCCTAGGAAAGACATTTGCTCTCTGGCCTGTCTTTCTGTTCCTTGCTCATGCAGGTAGAACACCACAAACTGGTAGAGCAGAGCCTCAAAGGGCTTAGTAGGCCCTAGATAGAAGGTGAGAGGTGTGTCTTACAAAAGTATCTGAAGCAGCTTTACCACTAGTTTAGAGGAATGGTCGCGGACTTTTAAATTGAATCTAAATAATTTTACTCATTGGAAAGGATGACAGATGGATAGTGTGACCCCCTGTAATCCTTTTTAGTTGTGGAAATGGCAGTTAGTGGAGGGATTAAGCCTGTCAGTGTCACACTGCCAATTGGACAGATCTCAAATTGAGAAGGACAATTTCTGTGTCAGACTAAGTAGGTCAAATTTTTGTGCCTCTTCCATAAAGTCCCCTGCCAAGCAGAGGGTGAAAATTCAGGGGCACCTGTTGATTTGACAGAATTTAGATTTAACTTTTTCAAATATTTTTGGTAATTGAGCATTTAAGACCAATAGGGAATTATACCAATACCTCCATAATCCAAACAACATTTTGGTCTATTTAAAATGAATTTTACATCTTAAAGAAAGATTTAAAGATATGACCCCAAGTCTTAGCTGTTATATAATCTCAAATAATCTCCATGTTTTTGAGATGCAAAGTGTTCTGTATAATGTGAAATAAGGAGTAGGAGCATCTTTAGCTCCTTAAAATTCTATTTTCTGATTAGCTCTGTGTACATTAATGATAAAAGTCTAACTTCATTTCCAGAAGTTAAATGTCTTTCTACTTAAACAATTGACTTGAATTAGTTAAGAGGAAAAAAGTCTGATTTTTAGAACTCAGTCTACCCAAGAAAAGAAAATAAAGTCTGACACTGTCATTTCTCTCTTAATAAATGAGATGCATGGGTTTGCCATGTTAAATCTTTTTCTTAGGGTTTTCAGTGATCCTTGACTTGGGTGGAAGTAGGTGTAATGTTGACAAGAAGGATGTGGATCTATAGAACAGATTTGGACCCAGTAATTTTAGGAAGCAGGGAACTTAAGATGAGCCAGTTTTTGTTAGATCCTGAGACTCGAGAAATTAATAAAGCTATTGATTCAACAGGGGTAGAAACAAAATTGTGGGGAGTGAGGTCCTAGTTTCTGATTGATTAAGCTATGATGTAGCAGGAGAGCAGGAGGCAGAAATTATTTAAACTAGTATTTCCAAATACAATAGTTACTAATAGTGTTAAACAGATGAATTTAGGTTATGTATATATGATATATTAATATTTTTAATTATATTTTCTATGATAATTTATACTGACTTTCTATTTATATTGACAACATATGATTTGTTTTACATTTATTTGGTCAAATGAAAAAACTTTTAATTTAAAAAAGTGGAAAAGTTTGTGATATAATGAACACTGGGTATTATATAAGACTGATGAGGGATACCTGGGTGGCTCAGTCAGTTAAGCACCTGCCTTTGGCTCAGGATCCCAGGACTGAGTCCCACATTGGGTTCCTTGCTAAGCAGGGAGTCTGCTTCTCCCTCTGCCTGCCTCTCTCTCTCCCTTTCTCTTTCTCTGACAAATAAATAAAATCTTTAAAGAAAATAAAAACTACTTAAAAACAAAAAGACTGATGAATCACAGCCCTGTACCACTGAAACCAATAATACATTATATGTTAATTAATTGAATTTAAATTAAAAAATGTTTTTAAAAAATGGTGAAGTTTCATGAAACATGCCAAAAATTATGAAGCTTGTGTATGAATGACTGGTTTGTGAAACATTCATTCATTTCAGTTAAAAAGGCAGATAGCTTTTTAAATTGAAATACATCTAATCCTAGGAGGCACTGGGCATGTGAATTGACTTTCTGAGACCTGTCAAAAATTGGATTTGGTGGGGTGTGTGTTTCTGGATTTTAATTTTTACCTTTGTGTATTTAAATCTTTAAGTCCTATAAAATAGTCTAACAGATAATAAACAGAAAAAGATATCATTTCTCCAATATCCAAAATGAAGATGAATAATACAAAGAATCAGAAAACATCAGTCCAACTGTGACAACTTTAAATATGAGCTAGAAAGAGATGTAATAAAAGTCAGCAACCCATGTGAAATACAGACGTTTTGGTATTTGCTTGACACATTTACACCTTATAAATTGAGAACTGCACCTACAGTAATACAAAATCAATCCCAATTTAAAGCTATGTTTAGGAGCACCTGGGTGGCTCAGTCGGTTAAGCATCTGCCTTTGGTTCAGGTCATGATCCCAGAGTCTGGGGCTCCCTGCTGGGTGGGGAGTCTGCTTCTCCTTCTGTGCCTCACCCTGCTTGTGCTCCCTCTCTCAAATAAATAAAAATCTTTAGAGTTTAAAAATAAAATAAAAGCTATGTTTAATTCAATTTAATTATATTAATCTTCTGTCAAAAATAAATTCACACAATGGCTTAAGACACAAACAACACAATAGAATCTTTTAAATGTGACTGAGCACATTGGCATAAAGAAAAGACATCGTAGATATCATGGTGTATAGTCTGCAGGCTGTGTGGTCATGCTGGGAGTGGACTGCAAAGTTGCTGATAAGCTTTCTAACAGCCAAAATAAACACAAATGCATAATTAGTCACAACGGGGGTGGCAAACTATGGCCGGTGGGCCAAATCCCATCTGCCACCTGATTTTGTAAACAGTTTCACTGGAACACAGCCATGCTCATTTGCTTCTATATTGTCTATAGCTGTTTGTCGGTTATAACCGAAGGATTGAGTAGTTGCAACAGAGACTGTATGGCCGGAAGGGAAAAGTTTGCCAAATCCAGAGTTACAATGTTACAGCATCTAATTTAAAAATTCACTGGCTCGGTGAGTTTTGTTTGTTTTTTTTTAAAGATTTTATTTATTTATTTGACAGAGATCACAAGTAGGCAGAGAGGCAGGCAGAGAGAAAGAGAGGAGGAAGTAGGCTCCCTGCTCAGCAGGGAGCCCGATTCGGGGCTCGATCCCAGGACCCTGGGATCATGACCTGAGCTGAAGGCAGAGGCTTTAACCCACTGAGCCACCCAGGTGTCCCTCGGTGAGTTTTTAAAAATACAACTGTTTTTAGTTATTAAAAGGCATTGATATTGATTAAAATGTTTATCTTTATCAAAATGGATGTGATATTTTTGCATCAAATTTGTGTTTATATTGCCATAGTAATAGATTAGCTGAGTTAAGTTGCATTGCCAACTTTGGTTAGCCAAAGCTCATCTCTTGTATGAATTAAGTACGATATACTCCCACTTTCCTAACTTATGAATCTAAAAAGGAACTGCCTGCAAGGCTCTGATCTAAAATAAATCCATTACCTAACAGCCATCTTTTACACAAAGATTTGTAAACATAGTCTTCTACGATTTAGGGTGCATCACGGTAATCATTAATTTCAACGGAAAAGCAATCTCTCGATAAAGGATATTTCCTCCTGCTCTGTCTTACATCCAGATCAACAGCAACTATCATGTAATGGATTCAGGGCAATGCATTGCAAGAAAAGGACATGGATGTCAATAAAGCTTCTTTAAAAGTCTTTCCAACAGCTTGGACTTCAGAGAAGGCAGAAAATGCAGGCGGAGGGAGGCAATCTGAGCTGTGACCAGGTGAAGGGTGTCCATTCTTAGGTCTGACTCCTAGCAGCCTAAATTTGAAGCTGACTTTACTATCTGACTGAACCTGCTTGGTCCAAGAGTGGACCTGATATGGGTTAGATTATCAGATTCTGTCTTCAGAGAACTAGGAAGGCCCTGGGATGTTGGTGTTCAGATGTACCAAGAGTAGCACCCAGAAAAAGGAGGTTCAAGCTCCACTACTGAGCGTAAACACCAGGGCTGCCCTGATTCCTGGCTCACTGAAGCCTAGTGGTCCACTTCCTCCTTAGTTCCTGTGAATTCCCCATCCTTTCCTAATTTCTATCACCTGTATCCAAAGGAAATTTACAACTTGTCCAGATGGTATCTTTTCAAATACTTAAGGATAGTTATCATATCCCTCTAAACTTTCTTTCCATATGAAACGTACCTATTAATTCTTTCTTCAAAATCATTTTGCTGGAGGAGAAAAATCCCAACCATCTAAACAAACAAATTTTTAAAAATAGAATTTAATCTCAAGCCCCGGCCCCAGTCTCTTTAAAACCTTGTGTCAAGAACTGAACACAATGCTTCAGGCATGGTATGATCAGCACAGAGTAAGACAGTACTATCACCTCCCCTATTATAAATATGATATTTCTACTAATGCAGCCACAGGCCATATTTGGGGTTTTTTTGATAGACACATCATACTAATGACCTTACATTTAATAAATCAGTCATGTTTTTATCATTAAACTGATATGACAGCTCAGTTATCCTGTCACTTTTTGAATTTAGGTATATAAACTTATATTTACTACTACCACATCTGATTGTATTAATTTACTCATTTTTCCAGTTTACCAAGATACCCTTAGATTAGTAATAATTAGTTATATAATTCCTGTGTGCTAGAAAACATGGTAAGTATTTTATGTCTGTTATGTTACTTCATTTTCACAAATATATATATTTTTAATACCTTTTTTTTTTTTAAGATTTTATTTATTTATTTGACAGACAGAGATCACAAGCAGGCAGAGAGACAGGCAGAGAGAGAGGAGAAAGCAGGCTCCCCTCGGAGCAGAGAGCCCGATGTGGGGCTTGATCCCAGGACCCTGGCATCATGACCGGAGCCAAAGGCAGAGATTTTGGGGCACCTGGGTGGCTCAGTGGGTTGAAGCCTCTGCCTTCGGCTCGGGTCATGGTCCCAGGGTCCTGGGATCGAGCCCCGCATCGGGCTCTCTGCTAGGCAGGGAGCCTGCTTCCCTTCCTCTCTCTCTGCCTCTCTCTCTGCCTACTTGTGATCTCTCTCTCTCTCTGTCAAATAAATAAATAAAATCTTTAAAAAAAAAAAAAAGGCAGAGGTTTTAACCCACTGAGCCACCCAGGTGCCCCTTCATTTTCACAAATATTCAATGAGAAATATGTTTATCTGTCCCCAGCTTCCTCCACCCACTTCCCCCTCACCCTTGTAAGGGAAAACCTAAATCTTTTGATTGAAGTTAATCTTCTTAGTGGAGGTGAGTAGCAATCCTACCAGGATAGAATTGTACAAATAGCAGTGTATAAATTTAAAAAAAACAACAATAACAACAACTAAAAATGTTGCATGAAAAATGTGTGTGTCTATGCTACGTGTAAATGGATAACAACAAGAGCATGGAGGAAGGTCATAACTAAAAGGATGAGATACCAAAAGAGCAATCCGTTAAAGAAATAATTGATAATCTGGACTTCATTAAATTGTAAAACTTCTACTCTGTGAAAGAGAATGTCAAGAAAAGTGGAAGACAAGCCCCAGACTGGCAGAAAATATTTACAAAAGACACATCTGATAAAGAATTATTATCCAAAATATACGAAGAACTCTTAAAACTCAATAATAAGAAAACAAACAACCTGGTTTAAAAAATGGGCCAAAGACCATAACAGACAACCTCACCAAAGATACACACACGGCAGATAGGCATATGGAAAAACCATTGACATCATGTGTCATCAGGGAAATGCAAATTAAAACAACAATGAGATACCACTACATGCCTATTAGAAGGGCCAAAATTCGGAACCCTGACAACAGCAAATGCTGATGAGAATGTAGAGAAACAGGAACTCTCATTCATCAGTGGTAGGAATGAAAAATGGGACAGCCACCTCAGAAGACAGGGTGGCAATTTCTTACAAAACTACAAACATATTCTTACCATAGAACCTAGCAATTGTGTTCTTTGATATTCATCCAAAGGAGTTGAAAATTTATATCCACACAAAAACCTGCACATTGATGTTGCTAGCAGCTTTATTCATAATTGCCAAAATATAGAAGCAAGAAAGATGTTCTTCAGCAGGTGAATGGATAAATAGTGAAATACACAGACAATGGAAAATTATTCAGCACTAAAAAAATACTGCTAATAATAAACTACAAGCCATGCAAAGACATGGAGGAAATTTAAAGGCACATTGTTAAGTGAAAGAAGCCCATCTGAAAAGGCTGCATACTATATGATTCCAAATATATGACATTCTGGAAAAGGCAGAATTATGGAAATAATAAAAAGAAAAGTGGTTACCAGGGGTGGGGGTTGGAGGGAAGGAGGAATAAGTGGAACACACAGGACTTTTAGAGCAGTGAAAATACTCCACATGACATTATAATGATGGAAATATATCATTTCACATTTGTCTAAACTCCACAACACCAAAAGCAAACACCAATGTAAATTGTAGTCTTTGGGTGATAATGATGTGTAACGTGGGGTCATCAATTGTAACAAACGTACCACTCTGTGGGGGTTGTTGATAATGGGGGAAGCAGTGCATGTGTGGGGATAAGGGTATATGGGCAATCTCTGTACCTTCTTCTCGGTTTTGCTGTGACTCTAAAACTGCTCCAAAAAATAAAGTCCTTTTGACTAAAAACAAACAAACGAACCAACAAAGGAGATGAGTTTGAGAGAGGTTAGGTAACTTGACAAAAGTTACAGAGCCAGCAGGGGGTGAAGACAATCTTTAAAACCCAATCTTCATTTAACTATGACGCTCTGGTGCCTCCAAAGTGTAAACAACCAGTTGCTTCCCAAATGTTGATTTTCTTGATCATCAAGTTTTCTAAACAGACTTTCTATATTTTCATTTACATTATTTTAGAAGGAGAGAGCCCAATGGCAAGCTCTGAGAAATGCTTTTAAAGGTTGATGTCATGGAAGAAGTTGCTGTGTCAATGTCAAAGAGGTTAGCAGTTCTCCTCTAGGATTTTGATGGTTTCCTGTCTCACATTTAGGTCTTTCATTCTGAATTTACTTTTGTGTACAGTGTTAGAAGGTGGCCCGGTTTCATTCTTCTGCATGTTGCTGTCCTGTTTCCCCAATATCATTTGTTGAAGAGACTGTCTTTTTTCCATCGGATATTCTTTCTTGCTTTGTTGAAGATTAATTGCTCATTTTGTTGGTGGTCAATTTCTGGGTTTTCTCCTCTGTTCCATTGATCTACATGTCTGTCTTTGTGTGAGTACTATACTGTCTGGAAAACAGTATGGATATGCCTTACAAAGTTAAAAACAGAAATACCATACAATCTAGCAATTGCACTATGAGGTATTTACCCAAAGGATATAAAAATACTGATTAGAAGGGATACACACACCCCAGTGCTTATGCAGCATTATCAACAAGCCAAAGTATGGAAAGAGCCCAAATGTCCATCAACTAATGAATGCATAAAGATGCTATAGGATACATACATATAGAGTGAAATATTACTCAGCCATAAAAAAGAATGAAATCTTGCCATTTGCAATGACGTGGTTGGAGCTACAGAGTTTTACGCTAAGCAAAATAACGCAGGCAGAGAAAGACAAATACCATATGATTTCACTTACATGTGGAATTTAAGAAACAAAACAAGTGAACATTGGAGAGAGAAAAAGAGAGAGAGAGAGAGAGAAAGGCAAACCAAGAAACTCTTAATTCTTAATTACAGAGAACAAAGTGCTGGTTACCAGGGGAGAAGTGGGGGGGGGTAGGTGATGGGGATTAAGGAGGGCACTTGTGGTGATGAGAACTGGGTGTTGTATGTGTGTGATGAATCACTGAATTCTACATCTTAAACAAGTGTTGTATTGTACATTAACTAATTGGAATTTAAATAAAATCTTGAAGAAAATAAAGGCTGATATCTTTATTTTAATCAGCACCCATGAGTACATTAAATTTACTTTATTGAAATATTATCCCTCTCCATTTCTCAGACTTTTCCACCAGAACGAAATAAGTCTTTTCCAAATCCTTGCTTAAGTCCACTTATATTGTACCTACAATTTTCCCCTGAGAGAGCAAATTACTCTGTCAAAAAAGTATATAACCTTTCCAGAAAACAATTTAGAAGTACCTACTAAGGCTCACAAAAATGCTCTTACTCAGCCATCTCATAAAGTTTCCCTTCAGGAATATATGCCAAGGAAATAATTCAGCTTTTTGTACATAAGTCTTTTCTCTGAATTTTAGATTATTTATAAATTTTTTTTCTATTTTTGAGTTCTGTATTATTTAGAAAGGTAAAAATGCAAGCATAGTAAAAATAGAATTACAAGTCATGTTACATCATGTAATCAACTGCGATACAGACTTTTAAATATTGATTTTGAAAAATACACATTGACATGGGCAAATGCTCATGATAATAAAAGTGAAAAATAAAGATGAAAGGGGCGCCTGGGTGGCTCAGTGGGTTAAGCCTTTGCCTCCGGCTCAGGTCATGATCTCAGGGTCCTGGGATCGAGCCCCACATCGGGCTCTCTGCTCAGTGGGGAGCCTGCTTCCCCTTCTCTCTCTCTCTGCCTCTCTACTTGGGATCTCCGTCAAATAAATAAATAAAATCTTAAAAAAAAAAAAAGACACAAGTGTATCAAGTATGATCTAATTTCTAAAGTATATTTAACATGTGTAAGTGATATGTGTTACATAGATACATTAAATAACTCAACTTGTCTGTGCTTCATTAGTCTGTAGATCTAAAGAGTATATATATTCATATACATTTTTTTACTGAGTTATCCAACCTCCTGCAAAGCTGTGCCCAAGTATTTCAAAATACATATCTATATATTTCCGAATTCAAGTAACTTAAGTATATTTCTGAAATATGCAGTTGACCCTTGAGTAACACAGGTTTGAACTGTTCAGGTCCACTGGGTACGTGGATATTTTTCAATAAATACTTAACAGAACTATAAATATATTTTCTCTTCCTTATGATTCTCTTTTTTTAACTATATTTTATTTTTTCAGTGTTCCAAGATTCGTTGTTTATGCACCATACCCAGTGCTCCGTGCAATACGTGCCCTCCTTAATACCCACCACAAGGCTCACCCAACCCCTCACCCTCCTCCCCTCCAAAACCCTCAGTTTGTTCCTCAGAGTCCACAGTCTCTCATGGTTCGTCTCCCCCTCCGATTTACCCCAACTCCCTTCTCCTCTCCATCTCCCAATGTCCTCCGTGTTATTCCTTATGCCCCACAAGTAAGTGAAACCATTTGATAATTGACTCTCTCTGCTTGACTTATTTCACTCAGCATAATCCCCTCCAGTCCCAACCATGTTGATACAAAAGTTGGGTATTCATCCTTTCTGATAGAGGCATAATATTCCAATGTATATATGGGCCATATCTTCTTTATCCATTTGTCTGTTGAAGGACATCTTGGCTCTTTCCATAGTTTGGTGACTGTGGCCATTGCTGCTATGAACATTGGGGTACATACAGATGGTCCTTCTTTTCACTACATCTGTATCTTTGGGGTAAATACCCAGTAGTGCAATTGCAGGATCACAGGGTAGCTCTATTTGTAATTTTTTTTTTAAGATTTTATTTATTCATTTGACAGATAGAGATCACAAGTAGGCAGAGAGGCAGGCAGAGAGAGAGGAGGAAGCAGGCTCCTGGCCAAGCAGAGAGCCTGATGCGGCGCTTGATCCCAGGACTTTGGGATCATGACCTGAGCCGAAGGCAGAGGCTTTAACCCACTGAGCCACCCAGGCGCCCCTCTATTTGTAATTTCTAAAGGAAACATTGTTTTTCAAAGTGGCTGCACCAACTTGCATTCCCACCAACAGTGTAAGAGGGTTCCCCTTTCTTCACATCCTCTCCAACACTTGTTTCCTGTCTTGTTGATTTTGGCTGTTCTGACTGGTGTAAGGTGGTATCTCAATGTAGTTTTGACTTGAAGTTCCCTGATGGTCAATGATGATGAAGATTTTTTCATGTGTCTGTTAGCCATTTGTATGTCTTCTTTGGAGAAGTGTCTGTTCATGTCTTCTGTCAATTTCTTGACATGATGAATCTGTTTTTTGAGTGTTGAGTTTGAGGAGTTCTTTATAGATCTTGGATATCAGCTCTTTGTCTATAGTGTATTTTGCAAATATCTTCTCCCACTCCGTGGGTCACCTCTTTGTTTTGTTGACTGTTTCCTTTGCTGTGCTGAAGCTTTTGATCTTGTTAAGTCCCAAAAGTTTATTTTCACTTTTGTTTCCTCTGCCTTTGGAGACATGTCTAAAGAAGTTGCTGTGGCCGATGTCGAAGGGGTTACTGCCTATGTTCTCCTCTAGGATTTTGACAGATTCTTGCCTCACATTGAGGTCTTTTATCCATTTCAAGTTTATCTTTGTACATGGTGTAAGAGAATGGTCAAGCTTCATTCTTTTATATATAGCTGTCCAATTTTCCCCAGCACCATTTATTGAAGAGACTGTCTTTTTTCCACTGTATATTTTTTTCCTGCTTTGTCGAAGATTATTTAACCATAGAGCTGCGGGTCCATATCTGTGCTTCCTACTCTGTTCCACTGGACTATGTGTCTGTGTCTGTTTTTTGCGCCAGTACCATGCTGTCTTGGTGATCACAGCTTTGTAGTAAAGCTTGAAATCAGGCAATGTGATGCCCCCAGTTTTGTTTTTCTTTTTCAACATTTCCTTAGCAATCCAGGGTCTCTTCTGGTTCCATACAAATTTTAGAATTGTTTGTTCCAGCACTTTGAAAAATGTCGGTGAAATTTTGATCAGGATGGCATTGAAAGTACAGATTGCTCTAGGCAATATAGACATTTTTTTTAAAGATTTTATTTATTTATTCGACAGACAGAGATCACAAGTAGGCAGAGAGGCAGGCAGAGAGAGAGAGAAGGGGAGGGAGGCTCCCCGCTGAGCAGAGAGCCCAATGTGGGGCTCGATCCTAGGACCCTGGGATCATGACCTGAGCTGAAGGCAGTGGCTTTAACCCACTGAGCCACCCAGGCTCCCCGGCAATATAGACATTTTAACAATGTTTATTCTTCTGATCAATGAGCTTGGAATGCTTTTCCATCTTTTTGTGTCTTCAATTTCTTTCATGAGTTTTCTGTAGTTCCTTGAGTACAGATCCTTTACCTGTTTGGTTAGGTTTATTCCCAGGTATCTTATGGTTCTTGGTGCTATAGTAAATGGAATCGATTCTCTAATTTCCCTTTCTGTATTTTCATTGTTAGTGTATAAGAAAGCAACTGACTTCTGTGCATTTATTTTGTATCCTGCCACATCACTGAATTACTGTAGGAGTTCTAGTAGTTTGGGGGTGGACACTTTTGGGTTTTCCATAGAAAGTATCATGTCATCTGCAAAGAGAGAGAGTTTGACTTCTTCTTTGTCAATTTGAATATCTTTTATTTCTTTTTGTTGTCTGATTGCTGCGCTAGGACTTCTAATACTATGTTGAATAAGAATGGTGAGAGTGGGCATTCTTGTCATGTTCCTGATCTCAAAGGGAAGGCCGTGAGTTTTTCTCATTGAGGATGATATTTGCTGTGGGTTTTTCATAGATAGATTTTATGAAGTTGAGGAATGTTCCCTCTATCCCTATACTTTGAAGCGTTTTAATTGGGAACAGATGCTGTATCTTGTCAAATGCTTTTTCTGTATCAATTGAGAGGACCATGTGGTTCTTCTCTCTTCTCTTATTGATTTGTTCTTTCACAAATGGATGAAATTTGCAAATGTTGAACCACCCTTGCATTCCAGGGATAAATCCCACCTGGTTATGGTGGATAATCTTTTTAATGTACTGTTGGATCCTATTAGCTAGGATCTTGTTGAGTATCTTGGCATCCATATTCATCAGCGATCCTTGTGATTTTTCTTAATAACATTTTCTTTTCTCTAATTTACTTTATTATAAGAATACAGCTTATAATATAAATAACATAAAAGTATGTACAAATTGACTGTTTATGTCATCAGCAAGGCTTCTGGTTAACAATGGACTATCAGTAGTTAAGTTTCAAGGGAGTCAAAAGTTATACATGGATTTTCAACTATGCAGTCAGTACCTGCAACCTGTTCATTGTCCAAGGGTTATTTGTATATTCAAGTCCTTACATATGTTCAGGAAATTCAAGTATTTCTGAAATATATGTATATGTATATGTATATGTATATATGTGTGTGTATATGTATATATATGCATATATATGTATATATGTATATATGTGTGTGTATATATGTATAGATGTATATGTATAAATATATGTATATGTATATGTGTATATGTATATGTGTGTATATGTATATATATACACACACATATATACACATACACATATACATACATATATATACATCTATACATATACATACGCATATATACATATATTTCTTTCTTTTCTTTGAGCATTATATAGTCACTTGAGAATAGTGTCTGATGAAAGGCAGGGGTGGCAGTTTCTGGCAAAAGAGTGCAATGCTTAGTAGGGCAGCCCTAAAGAAAATATTGTGAGTGTAGAGTGCTGATAAAAGTAGCAAATTTCTGTGTATATCCATAACACTTTCAGAAATACTCATGGAAAGTTTTCTAGGGGGCCAGATGATTTTATATCATAGTCACTTATAAATTCAATTTTGAAATGCCCTAGGTAATATCTAGGTAGCCAAGAGAGGCTGGGTTGACACAGAATGAGGCCACTAACTGAGAGAAAGAGAGAGAGAGAGAGAAAGGAAGAAAAGGGTAAATTATGCTTCAGAATTGGAAATATGAGACTAGAACTCAGAAAAACAATAAGGGTTGAAATACTAGAGAGTTGAATTCATAAGAGACCAACAAAATAGATGATGTATAGGTGACACAAGCATATACTCAGAGATAAGGAAATCAATAATCTAGCCCGGAAGAGGCAGAAAAGGGAAAAGGGTAGTCAGAAACACAATAGAAAATGGTCAGGGTATTAAGAGGACAGAAGGCATAATATCATGGAAACAAAAAGAAATTCTTAAAAGGAATAAACAATCCATACTGTCAAGAGTAAAGACAGGTCAAGGAGAATGAGAATTGAAAGGAGTAGATTCTATGGAGGGATTGGTGTGGAAATTAAATTGCGATGAGTTGCAGAGGGAATGGAAAGTGAATATCTAATAGTAATAAATATAGACTGGATTCTTAAGAAATCTGGTTTTGAATCAAGAGCCATGATTGTTTAAAATGCAATTTTACATAGGAAAAAATATGCTACATTAGAGGTCAGCCTACAGCACTTATTTAGTCCATAATGAAATGCTGAAAGTGCAGATTTAGAATTAATGCTAGAGGAGAGAAATGCTGTTACAACTCTTGTAATAAAACAAAAAAAATAATGTATGTTAATAATCAATTACTTTTTATGTGTCTCAAATGCTGGTAGCTAGGGAAGAGAGGTCTTACTTAAGGATTTTGTGTTGGCAGATAGTTTTTATATAAGGGCTCTGATATGAATTTCCAGCAACTTCTAAGACCTTAAGTTTTTTTCATTGTGCTTAACTTCACTTCTCAACAAATGACTGTGCTTTACTTTGATTTATCTCTGTCACTGGCATTAGTCCATAGTTTCCAGCTTTATTTGGAGTTTTTAGGTATTATGAGTATGAAAGGGGAAGAAAAAAAAGGTGTGGGAGTGAAAAAATATATAATGAAGACAGTTCAAATTTAGTGTGGAGAAAAGAAGTTTCTGTGACTCAAAGGCATTTATTTTTTTAAGTACCTTTATAGCCAAGGTGATAAAATCTTGAAACAGTCTGTGTTCTAATTTTTACTTAAAACGAAAAGGGCAGAAAAAGCAAAATGGTGAAGGAGAAAGTTGCAAGGGGTCAACAGTGAAGGAAGAGTGAGAAGAAAAAGGTCAGCATTCAACTGACCAAGAAATTAAATTCATTTACCAGAATAGATGAGTCTCAAAAGCTCTTCCATGCTGCTGCAATAAAATATTTCAACTGCCCAGTGGGTAAAGTGAAAGGTGATGAAGCCTAGTCACCCACATTGTCATGGAGAGAAAAGTCAACTATTAAGGGGAATTTCTTTTTGGATCTTAATGGTTTCCCAGCCACAGGAAAACCGGACTCATTTAAAGACAAAATTGAGTGTAGAAGTATTTGGAAGACCATAAATATGAGGCATTACAAAGAAAAGAAGGAAAAAACAAAAACCCTGACCAAAGCGAATTGCTTAATGCCTGCAAATACTATACAGCTGTAAGGGTCTCAACCTCAAAGAATTTAATGGGCCTGAAAATGTTAACATCAGTGAATGCTACAAAGGATATAATAGGAAATATTAAGGTAACCATTAAAAAAAAGTCTCCCTTACTTCCCCTACTCTCTCACACCATGATCCCCCAAGAACCTTCCAGGCTCAGATTCCTTCACAGATGAATTCTACCTAATATTTAAGGAATACATACACAGGAAGAACCTGCCACAACAAATTGTCAAGGCCTGGAAGCCTCTTTGTCTTGCCGACCTGAGATGCCCTTTTCCTACCAGGAGACATCAGCACCAGTAGAGACCAGCGTGAGTCCCAGATAAACCAGAAGGAACAAAATAACACCACGGAGTGCCAAAAATTGAACTGTCATTGGAACCACAGCCCACGAAAGTAGCCTGTGATCTGGATTCTAAACCCAAAGCCTGCTGAGAGAAAAATCTCAAAGGACATTTTAAAAACACAGAGAATTGAGTGAAAATGCAGCATATCAAATATGTAGAATGCAGCTAAAGCAGTGACAAGAAGGAAATTTGTTCCACTCAATGTTTACATTAGAAATAGGAAAAGGATTCAAATTAATCATCTAAGTTCCTACACAAAGAAACTAGAAAAATGAAAGCAAAATAAACCAAAAGCGAAGGATGGGAATATTAAAGCGTGACTAGAAATCAATAGAATTGGCCATAGGAAATGAGCAGAGAAAAATCAATGAAACAAAACGGAGTTCTTTAAAAAATTTCAATAAAATTGATAAACTTTTAACAAGACTGACAAGAATCAAAAGGGAAAACACAAATTGCCAGTCTCAGTCTCAGGAATGAAACAAGCATTCCACTACAGGTCTTGAAGCTGTTACAAAGCATAGGAAGGGAATACTGCAAGCAACTCTTCTATTCACATATTCACATACTCAAAAACTTAAAAGAAATGGACCAATTTCCTCAAGAATCACAAACTACCAAAGCTCAACCTAGATGAAATAGCTTAATTTATTTTTGAATCATTAGGTTAATGTATTTGTAATTAAAAGAGTTTCAAGAAAAGAGCTCTCCAAGCTCGGATGGTTTCACCACAGAATTCTTCCAAACATTTAAAGAATTAACACCAATTTTACATGATTTCTTCCCGAACAGAGAAGAACAGGAAACACCTTCCACCCTATTTTATGGGCTCAGTATTACCCTACTACCAAAGCCAGACAAAGAGAGTGCAAAACAAACAAACAAACAAAAAACCAACTATGAACTTAAATTAAAAAAAAAAATCCTCATCAAAAAATTAACAAACCAAATACAACAATATATGAAAAAGAGTTCTATGCCATGACTAAACGAAATTTATTTCAGGTATTCAAGCCTGGTTCAATATTCAGAAATCAATTGATGTAATTCATCATATCAACAGTAACTATCTTTACTTACTATCCTTCCTTAATTATCAAGTTACAGGTAAAGGAGAATTATCTCAACCTGATTGAAAGCAACTACAAAAAAATCAATAGCTAGGGGTGCCTGGGTGGCTCGGTTGGTTGAACTTCCTACTCTTGATTTCAGCTCAGGTAATGATCTCGGGGTCATGAGGTTGAGCCCTGAGTCAGGTTCCATGCTGGGCAGGGAGGGAGTCTTCTTAAGATTCTCTCTCCCTCTCCCTTGCCCCTCCACCAGCTCACACTCTCCCTCTTTCTCTCAAATAAGTAAGTAAATATATGTTTTTTAAAAACCTACAGCTAACAGCTTACTTAATGGTAAAAAACAACACTTGCAGACAAGGCTATGACATCTACTCTTACTACTCTTACTCATTGTACTACTAGAAGTTCTAGTCACTGAAAGAAGACAAAAAGCGGAAATGAAAGACAAATAGAACGGAACACGAGAAATTAAACTATCTCTATTTGCAGATAACATGACTATCTAGAACTAATAAGTGAGTTTATCAAGGTTCTGGGATGCAAGATAAACACACACACACAAAAACAAATACATATTTAACATTGAACATGTAAAAACTGTACCACAATTCCCTTTATTGTTGCTTCAAAGAAAATGAAACACCTACGTGTATATTTAAAACATATACAGGATCTGTGTGTTGAAAATTACAAAATGGTGATGAAAGAAATCAAAGACCTAAATAAATAATATATTGTGTTCATGAATTGGATGTCTCAATATAGTGTAGTTTCAATTATCCTCAAAGTGATCTATAGATTTGACGCAATTCCTATTAATACTAGCACATTTTTCTGTAGACGTAGACAAACTTATTCTAAAACTTATATGGAAAGGCACAGGCCCTAGAATTGCTAATGCAATTTTGACAGAGAAAAATAAAGTGAGAGGAATCATTCTATTCAATATGAAGGTTTACCAATTATCTACAGTAATCAAGATAATGTGGTGTTGGTGGAGAGATAGGCCATAGGTCAATAGAACACAATAGAGAACCCAAAAGTAGCTTCACTGATTTTTGGCAAAGACACAAGAACAACTAAATGGAGGAAGGATAAACTTTTCAACAATTAGGCATCCACAGGCAAAAGAAAAGAAAAATCTCAAACTAAGCCACATAGCCATATAAAAATTAACTCAAAATGGGTTATTGACTTAAATGTAAAACATAAAACTATAAAACATTTAGAAAATAAAGGGAAAATCTTTGGAATCTAGCATGAGGCAAGAGTTCTTAGGCTTGACACCAAGGAGCGTAATCCATAAAAGGAAAAATCTATAAATTAGACTTTAAGAAAATTTAAAACTTTTGCTTTCAGAAAGACTATGTGAAGAGAAAGAACAGACATGCTGCACAACAGGAAAAAAATATTTGCAAACCACATGTCCAAGAAGTGACTGGCATCTAGAATACATAAAAAACTACAAAATTTAGCAGTAAATCAATAACCCAACTAGAAAATAAGCAAATGACATGAACAGACATTTCATTGAAGAGAATGTACAGATGACAATTAACACATGAAAAGGTGTTCAACATTATTAGCTCCCAGGAAGGTGCAAATTAAAACTATATCACTACACGCCTATCAGGATGACTAAAATAAAAAATAGTGACAAAACCACATGCTGGTGAGAATGTAGAAAAACCAGATCACCCCACCCATGCACTGGCAAGAATGTAAGGTGGTACAACCATTCTGGAAAGTAGCCTGACCGTTTCTCATAAGACTAAACATGCAATTACCATATAACCCAGCAATTACACTTTTGGTGTTTATCCTAGAGAAATGAAAACTATATCCATATAAAAATCTGTACAGAAATGTTCAAATCAGCTTTCTTTCTTTTCTTTCTTTTTTTTTTCTTTGACTGGGATTATGACCTGAGTTGAAGGCAGACACTTAACTGACTGAGCCACACAGGCAACCCTCAGATTTATTTCTAATAACCAAAAACTTATTCTAAAGTGTCCTTCAATGGGTGAATGGTTAAAATAACTATGGTATAAGCATTTTATGGGAAAAAACTCAGCATTTGAAAGAAACAAATTATTGATATATACCAATCTTTAGAGAATTAGGATGAGTGAAAAATAAATCTCAAAAGGTAACATATTGTATAAATCCATTCATATAACATTTTGAAATGAGCAATGTTAGTAGCTGTCAGGGGCTAGGAGGGATGGGTAAGGGCAGGGGCATCTTATAAAAGAGCAACACCAGCAATCTCTATGGTGACAGAAGCACTCTGATTTTTTTTTTTAAGATTTTATTTATTTATCTGAGAGACAGAGAGAGAGAGAGAACACAAGCAGGTGGGAGGGGTAAAGGGAGAAGCAGACTCACAACCGAGCGGGGAGCCTGATACTGGGCTTGATCCCAGGACCCTGAGATCATAACCCAAGCTGAAGGCAGATGCTTAACTCACTGAGCCATCCAGATACCTGAAGTGCTCTGATCTTGACTATGGTAGATATCCGAACCTAGACACAAGAGAACTAAACATTATAGAGTTATCGCGCACACATACACACACATGTACACGCATATGCACACAAAAATACATACAGTAAGAAAAGAGAGGAGAAAAGGGTGGGGGGCTAATTTCAAGTCACGGTTTGAAATAAAGTTTGGGATAGAGCCATTTCTTTGTAGGTTAAATAAGAGAGAGAGAATGCTGGGGGAAAATGGAAAAGGAAGTCATGGAGAGTGAGACAATATTTCCAAAGCAATATCTGATAAGAGATGTATCTAAAATGTATTTCAAAATTGTAATAATGGAAAATAACAAACTCCATTATAAAATGGACAAAGAGGATGAAGGCTTAACCAAAGAAGATAACACCTGGTCAGTTCTACATCATAATACATCATTGAAATGCAAAATAAAACCACAAGGAGGGACCATTACACACTCAAAGGAATGGCTAAATTAAAAATGGTTCACAATATGAAATTCTGCCAAAGATGTAGAGCAACTGAAATATTCATACATTTCTGATGAGAATGCAAAATTGTGCATCACTTTTGAAAACAGTTTAGCACTTTCTTATCAAATTAAACAACACCACATGATCTAGAAATCTCCTTTCCAGGTAGGATCTCATTTCATTACCAGTGATTTTTTCTTTGCAGTGAAAACTATGTCTCAACGATCTGAATAAGGTACTCAGAGGAAGTAGTAGTTGTGATTGCATACAATGCCAGCAATTGTAGTTTTCACATTTGGGTGAGCCTGGTGGTGGGTATTATTACGCAGAGCATGTATTGCATGGAGCACTGGGTGTGCTGCATAAACAACAAATTTTGGAAAACCAAAAAGAAATAAAATAAAATGAAAAAAAAAAAACAGGAAACATTAAATGTGAGATTATTAAAAACCCTGCTTTTGTAAGTTAAAATAATGTATACGTGAATATTTGTGTAATAGTTGAGTAAAATAGAATGGTTAAAACTGTCATTGCACTCTATTTTAAATAAAAAAGAAAGAAAGCTGTTGAATAGTGAATTTTACCACATCTTCAAAAAAATTCATATCAGTGAGAAAGAGGTATTAAGAAAAAACACCAGACTGAACAGGATAATAGAGTGACTCTTGAATGGGGCTTCTTTGAATTCAAATGTCTGCTTATTAAAATCTAAGGAATAAAGTTAACGATCCGTCCATATTACAGTGTTTTGCATACAGTCGATACTCATTTAATGTATATTTGGGGAATTAAACCAAAGTGGTTCAAGCCCCACTCTTTCTTCAAATCCAATTGAATTCCCACCTTTTACATGAGGTTCTTGCTGATTTCTTCCCCTACCACTAACCAGTCCTCTTTTCTTTCCACCAAACTGACTTCTTACTCCTCTAAATTCCAAGATTTCTTGCAATGTTTCACCTATTTGGAATTTCATATATAGCATGTATTTGTGATCCATTCATACACACGTATCTGGCACATCTCCCCAGCTAGGTTGTAGGCCCAGTATGCTCCATGATGCCTGAAAGAATAAGTTCATCTCTTTCATGCTCAAGGTGCAATCTGATTACTGTAACCAAGGAAACATTTTGTTTGTTTGTTTTCATATGTACTCATCTTCCATTGATTTTTTTTTTAAAGAGAGATCTTTTTTAGGAGGTTTAGATTTACAGAAAAATTAAGAAGATTGTATATGTAGTTCTACTATATCCTTACCCAACTTCCCCTATTATAACATTTTAAATTAGTGTGGTACACTTGTTAGAACTGATCAACCAGAGGTACCCGGGAAGTTCAGTTGTTAAGTGTCTGCCTTTGGCTCAGGTCCTGAGTTAAGCGTCGGCCTTCAGGTCTCAGGTGGTGATTCCAGGGTCCTGGGATTGAGCTCCACATCGCATCCGGCTTCCTGCTGAGCAGGAAGCCTGCTTCTCCCTCTCTCACTCTCCTGCTTCTCCCTCTCTCACTCTCCTGCTTGTATTTCCTCTCTCGCTGCCCCTCAGTCAAATAAATAAATAAAATCTTTATTTAAAAAATCTTCTTGGGGCGCCTGGGTGGCTCAGTGGGTTAAAGCCTCTGCCTTTGGCTCAGGTCCTGATTCCAGGACCCTAGGATTGAGCCCCGTATTGGGCTCTCTGCTCAGCGGGGAGCCTGCTTCCTCCTCTCTCTCTGCCTGCCTCTCTGCCTATTTGTGATCTCTGTCTGTCAAATAAATAAATAAAAATCTTTTTAAAAAATCTTCTTTAAAATATTGATACATTCTTATTAACTAAAGCCCATAGTTTTTCCAGATTTCTTAATTTTTACTTAATACCTTTTCACTGCTCAAGGATCCCATCCCGGATATCACATTACATATATTTGTCAAATCTCCTAAGGCTCTTCTTTGCTGTGACAGTTTTTTGGACTTCCCCAGGGAAACCTTTTCAGAAATTTTCATCACGAGGTAACTTTTCTCTTAAGAATCACCCAGGGGCACCTGGGTAGCTCAAATGGTTAAGCATCAGCTTTTGGCTCAGGTCGTGATCTCCAGGTTCTGGAGCCCCATGGCTGGCTCCCAGCTCAAGGGGGAGTCTGCTTCTTCCTCTGCCTCTTCCCCTGCTTGTGCTCTCTCTGTCGTCTCTCTCTCTCTCTCTCTCTCAAATGAATAAATAAAATCTTTTTTAAAAAGTCACCTAAAACATGTAGTTTCTTTTTGTAGCCTTTTGTCTTTGTGGACTGTATCATAATTCTAATGGAGAAAACCAGATAAGAGTTCACATGGTACATCAGACCCTACAGAGTCATTCCCCAAAACACATGAGGGCAAAAAAAAAAAAAAAACTAGTGCATTGAAACTTACTTCCAGACATGTCTCTTCCAGGCACAGACTTGGTTCTTCCTTCTACTCTTCACTTCCACACTCAAGGTCACCACACGTGGTTGGACAAGCCTGTTTACTGCACAGAGGCACCCAGACAAAGGAGGGGATCAAATCTAAACTCCACTATTCTCCTAAACTATCAACCCAACCCATGCCTTGCCTCTTCCTGTAAGAAATGCTTTTTTCTAATTTTCACAGAGGTGCTGTTCAGGCCAAAGATGTTTGGGGTGTCCAAGTATAGTAGGTTCTACCACCTATTGTCTCTTAAATTGACCAGTTTTTTAAATTGTCCAGAAAAACTCCAATGGCCAAGTCAGTATCTTTTCATCTCCCACACAAACTCCTAAAATAGCCTTCTTTTTTGAAAATTTTAAAATTTATTATTCACATATAATGTATTATTAGCCCCAGGGGTAAAGGTCTGTGACTAAAATAACCTTCTGATTGCAATGCCTTTATACAAATTCTTTAGTATAACAAAATCTTTACTATCTGATCTCAGTTTACCCTACTGGTCCTATCTGCCTTTGCTATCCAACATGCGGGCTGTGATTTAGCCTCACAGGGGTATTTAAACATAACCAGCATTCCCATGCTTCTAGAAAATAAAGACAAAAGAAGCCCAAGGATGATCTGGAGAATATGAGGTCAAAGGGACCTATGACCCAGTTCCTAGATAAAACCAATGCAAGCATCAAGACACCGGCACAAAAATGAATGTTCGATGTGCCTAATCTATATGGCAGTCCACGTCCTTCCAGGAACAGCACAATGTCTGGGAAGGCAACAGAATAACTGAGAGAGAGGCAGACATGAAGAAATCCTGTGCGTGGAAATGAGAGCAGATTCAGCAGTGACCTGTGGGAGCCAACGTCCAAAAGACTGACAGAAACAAAATCATGTCAGCATATGACTGGGGAAGAACAGCAACTGGGAACGCTGGATAGGGATGGCTCTCACCAGCTAAACCCCAGAGCTCAGACCTAACCAACGCAAGGGGTGCAGGGGCACTAAAGTGACCGAGATCAAGTCTTCATCACCAAACAAAACGGAGGTTTAATATAGACAGTAATTATGTTATAGGAAAGTAAGGTTAGAATTCTTGGATATCTCGGTTTGTAGACTCAACTACAAATAATTCTTAACTAACTTAGAACTTATTAATGTTCTCCGTGTGTAGCAAGTCCTCAGTGAGTGTTTATTGCTAGAGTGAATAAAACTCATAATAATTATTTTAAGCCACCCCCAAGTTCTGAAATTCTTTCAATTTTTTCCCCAAAATGCTCCAGTTACCCACTAGGTGGCGTCCATTAGCTGGAGATCTTTACTTCCTGGATTGTTAACAGGATGGTTCTTCCCTGCTGGACCCATGGTTCCTTGTTTGCAGCTGGCAGAGATGTTTCCTTACGAGAGACTTAAACTTTTTCTTCTAATGCAAAACTGCTTGGATTTCCCCCTATGATCTTTCCTAGGCCGTCTCTGTAACTGCTGAGGAAAAAGACTGAAGAATCTAGCCACAGCTCATGTAAATACGAGAGCAGCTGTGGAAAACACGTCCATTTCGCTATCTTAAATGTGTCCCCCACCCCTCTTTCTCCATGAGAAGTAATATTCCATTTTAACTTAAATATATTTGTTAAAGCTTTCTATTTAAAACTGTCTGAATTTGGACAAGAACATGAGAAAACAGCTATGAGAAATGCCAAAGCAGCTTAGGAAAACTTACTTAGGAAACAAGCTTCTCAAAAAGTAACTTTAAATTTCTGAACATTGGCAGTTTCACCCTCTGAAAAATAAAGAAAAATCTCAGTTACTTGAAGGTGAATAAGTGAGGAACTAGAAAGAGGTGTGAAAGACCCTGGAAAATGAAGAGTGAAAAACGAAAGCTTAAATATGTTTAATTTCCTGGCCTGGACTTGGGAGAACACTAAATCATTGTCCATGAGCTTTGGGGAATTGTGTTGTTTTGCGGGGGGGGCATCTTGTCCTCTTTCTGGGCTACTCAGTACAGTGAGGCATCAGACCAGGCAGATTTATTATCACCCACAGATTCCAGGATGGGAAGGCTGTTCCTTGCTGACTTCCAGCCATTTCACCAGACCAGCACTCATTCCCCAGCTACAAGACAACCTAGTGTGTACCTCCACCTCCTGGGGAGCCATAATTCCGTAAGTCCAAAGTTTGCCTCTACCTCCACCACCACTGCCCCCTTATAGGCCTTAACGGGACAATGACATCACCATCCATTCAA